>NW_022196904.1:65608627-65643627 GCF_008632895.1 Mastomys coucha
TTTTTTGTTTTTTGGAGGGGAAACTGGGAAAGGAGAAATTCGCATGTAAATAAAGAAATTATCTAAAAAAAAAAAGCCAATTTTATGTGTATGAGTATTTTTACTGTGTGTATATACCACATGTGTGCCTGGTGCCCAAGGAGGCCAAAAGACAGTGTCAGATCCTCTAGACCTGGAGTTACAGATGGTTACAAGCTGCCATTTGAGTTCTGGAAACCAAACCCGGTCCTTTGGAAGAGGGATGATGTATTTGGTATCTTAGATCTTCATCTTAGTAAAGATTTTCTTCCATGTTTCCTCTAAAAGTATTTCTTATGTTTATGTCTATGTTCTATATTTGGTTTAATTTTCATCAGTTAAAGCTAGATTTAGCTGGTGTTGGCATGGACCTCCACTCCAGGCTTTGTGCACACTCAGCAAGCATACTGAGCTATACCCCAGACATTATTTCCTCTCTTCCTAAAAATGTATATCTGTTTGTTATGTTGCCATTTGTTCAAAATCTCTCTCCTTTTTAAGATCGCATATATTTTGTTATTGTATTTTTTGTTTGTTTTTTTGTTGTTATTTTTTTGAGATAGGGTTTCTCTATGTAGCTCTGGCTGTCCTGGACTTGCTTTGTAGACCAGGCTGTCCTTGAATTCAGAGATTCCCCCGCCTCTGCCTCCCTAGTGCTGGGATAAAAGGCATACGCCACCACACCCGGCTTTGATCATGTTTCATTAACTCTCAGTTTTGTATATGCTGATGATCAGAAGGCTTCATTATCTCACTGTATTGGGGAAGGAAGATGAGAGACGGTTTGCCTTGGGTCTTGGCCTCATTCCAGGGAGCCCTTGTGTCATAGTTCTTTCTGTTTTAATGCCTCGCCTTTTTAGAAGGGACCCACAGAGTCTTTTGTAAACAAGGAGTCCAAACTTGACTTTGTAAGAAGTTGCCCTGTTCCTCTCTCCCCTGAAGGTGATTATGAAATCTTATTTTTACACACAAGGGTGGGTAAGCCTCAGGCAGTGGAAGCTGTCTTTCTGAACATTAATGGTTCCAGTATGAGAATGGTGAAATCCATCAAGCATTTTCGTCCCAGCAGTAATTTTTAGCTATATAAAAGTAAAACAACCTTATTGTGGAAACTCTTCGAAATTACCCAAATATAAAGAAAAGGACCTTCTTCCTCCATCATCACTGTCTTGTTCTGGTTCAGCAGTACTTTTAAAGTTTGCATACTTGATATACATGCAGTCAATATACTTTTGTGAAGCAGTGTTTGGCATTTTGATGGATTTGGGTCTGTTTTCTTTCATTCTTAGAGGGAGTGGTATAAATCTTTAATCCCAGCACTCAGGAGGCAGACTCCTGGGTCTGAGTTTGAGACCAGCCTCATCTATATAAGGTATTTAAGACCAGCCAGGACTACATAGTGAGACTCCATCTAAACAAAATGTAAAATGTGTATATTAGCTATTTGGAGACTACTATTTTCTTTCATTCTTAGAAGGGAGTGACTGGGAACTAGTCCAGCTAGGTGACAGGCACCTGCTGTGGTACCAGGCCCTGTACTCTGAGAGCTCTAGGAGGTATTACAGTTACCTTACAAAAGCATTAACATTATTTCCAGCTTTGTGATTATTATCTTCCTCCTTTTACAGTGTGAGTTCAATTATTTGCCGAGTGTCTTTAAGCCAGCGTGGGACAGACTTTAAAGCTTGAACGTTTTTCAGTTTTTCTTCCATATTTGAAAGGCTGTAAGAGAGTAAAGGGTGAAGCAGTTCTCTTTCTGTGGGCCTCATGTCATCTTTGTGTTTTCTACAAGAGCTAGAAGCCTCCTTATGTGCCTGGGTTTGACCAGATTAAAGCTTGTTTCTCTTCTTTCTGTGTTGTGCTTTGACTTGGAGACCCTTACTTGCTATTAGCTTTGGTGAGTACCATTAGCCAAATAGGAAGAAAAGAAGCCAGGATAGATTTTCAAGTAAGGAACATCTAAACATTTTTAATTGAAAATAAAGTTATTTTCATGTAATGTATTCATGGTTTTCCCCTCCTTCAACTCCCAGATCCTCTCTGCCTCCCTACCATTCCTTTATCCTTTATGCCTTCCTCATGCCTTCTATCTTTAGACAGGTAAATAATAAAGACAGATGAACAATAATTAAAAAAAATGAACAAACAAACTACAAAAAATGTACAAGAAACACATACACGTGTGCATGCACACACACACACACACACACACACCAAATACAAAGTCAGAAACCATAATATACGAGCAAAAGACCAGTTAGGTAAAAAAAAAAGGGGGAGGAGGAATCTCGGGGGAAAAAAAGAAAACAACCAGTGGGTTCCTTTTGTATTGGCTATCGACCGCTGAGCATGCAGTCTGCAGTCTGCCCTTAAGGGTGATTTGTATGCCCACCAAGACTCCCTTGGAGAAACTAATTTTTCCTTTGAGAAGGGTTGTTAATTGGAGACAGCTTCTTGGTTGGGGATGGGAGCTCTTGTCTATTTCCCATCTTAGCACTGAGACATGCATATCGTCACAGCCTCTGTTCTCACTGGAAGACACCATGTCCTTGGCTTCATTCATTCCTTCTGGTTGTTACAGTCTTTCTTCTGTCTCCTCATTGTTCTCTGAGCCCTGGGTAAACCAGATACTGGGTTAGGAATAGCCTCTCATGTCCTTTCAGTACTGGGACCCCATCTGGCTTAGAGATGTACAGGTCCTGTGCATGATGCCACATCTCTGTTGAGTCCATATGTGTGTCAGTCCTGATATATCTAAAAGGCCTGTTTCTTTGCTTTCTTCCATCTTTACTTGCTCTGACAATGGTTCCACCTCCTCTTCTCTGAAATCCCCGAGCCCTAATGGAGGGATTTGATGAAGACATCTCATTTAGCGCACACTCTTTACACATTGTCCAGTTGTGGGTCTCTGTATTTGTTACCATCTACTACAGGAGAAAGCATCTCTGATGATGGCTGAGTGGGTATAGTAGAATGTTGTTGGGAGCCATTCCTTAGCAGATAGTAGTATTTGGCTTTTCTCTAAGTCTGCGGCCCATCTACTCTCAGATGCTTGGCCCCTGGAGCCAAGCAGTGGTTCCATTTCATGGAGGGCATCTTAAATCCAATCAGATAGTGGTTGATTACTGTTAGAACTTTTGTGCCAATGTTGCACCAGTGTACCACTCAGGCAGGACAGCACTGTTGATCAGAGGGTTTGGTATTTGTCTTTCTCCTGTGGTAGCATACAGAGTACCTCCCTGAACCATAAACACCAGTTAGTAGGAGGGAAGGCTTTAGTTAGGCTCCAGATTGTCTTCTCTGTGCTCAATTAGATATTTAGGTGTTCTCTTCAGCAGTAGGGCCTTACCATTAGTTTGTGGAGAGCAACCAATAGCCTTGGCAATAGCCTGAATGGTTTGGGATATTTAATGGGCCTCTTTGCCAATATTTCAATGTGATGTAACCCATTCCTGTCACTGGAGGTTTCACTTGGTGTCGAGAGATACCTGGTTGGGGCTCTGTCTTCTTCATTATTTGATGATTCGATTTGGCTTTCCTTTGTATATGTTTTTATTTTAAGGAGCGTCTACTGTAGTAGGTTTCTGTAAGAACCCTCACATGGCTTTTAGTATTAGCAGTTTTTCCCCATATTCCCTCTCTTACCCTCTTCCCTTCTCATTTAATCCTCCTGTCCCAGTCTCCTCCCCTGTTTCATCTACCTATATGTGATTTCTCCTTTCTTAGGAGATCCTTTCCTCCCACTGGTTTAGTAAGGAACATTGTTTTGAGTTGGGCTGATTTCATCAGCATTCTTGATTTATTAAGCATTAACTGTGGATTTATTAGTCCTGCCTATTTAACAAAGATCCTTTCCTAGTGTTGACACACTACGACACACATTCATTTTTGTTGATGTTGGAACCAGAAATAAAGTTCTGATGCTGTGTCAGAGAACCTGCTGTGGGGACAAGTACTTAAAGAACTTCCGTGCTGTCTTAGTATCCCTGAGCCTCAGATCCCCAGACTGTTAGGAGGGAGACAGAGAAGACACTCCGGATAGGTAGATGGAGATAGTTTTGATTTCGTAGCTTAATTTCCCTCCACTGAGCCTGTATTTATGACTGCCAGGGCATGCTCTACAGCCAGAACTTGCCATTGACCCCTCGGCTTATCAAATAGCACAGCTTATTATATGTTTGTTTACTTTGTTGTCATAGTAGCCATCTGGAAAACAGAAGGTGGTTGTGTTTGTGTAGGAACCCAGGGTTTCCCGTCAGTTGACATTTGCTGGTAGAAATCCTTCAGTGATTCAGGCTAAGGCTTGAGGCTGTGAGCACAAAGGGAGAGGGTATGCTTGGACTCTGAACAGTTACAGAGTTCTTAATATTAACCCACTCTGTTAATCGCTAAACTGTTTTGTGTGGTGATTAGGTCTTTCCACTTAAGCTAGTTACTTGTTATAGGAATTGTATTTATTCCAGGCAGGTATTACAAAGGAGGGCTTCACTGGGACAACAGGCTTATATGAACAGAAACAGACCAAAACAAAAAATGAACGAACAAACAAAAACCTTACAGCACTGGCTTTGCTAGACTTAGCAAAGGTAGTTTATAAAATGCAAAAATGAAAACATAAAGAAACTAAAAAGTGATGAATTTTTTTGGTCTTTTATTCTGTTTCTAGTGAGTCTTGACTTATTTGCAGAAAGAACCTCACAAGGGTAAATTCACTACTTTGTGTTGTTTTTCTTTTTCATGGAGAGAGAAAGGTTATGAAGAAAACGTTTGCTGATTTGGTGAAGTGTCAGCATATAAAACACAATGTTTTAGAATGTGTAAGGGTAACTGCAGTTTTAAGAATGGGGTTATGTAACAGTTGAGTTAGACTTCAGTGAGTGAGCACCAGGCGTCCAGCTCCACTCCTCCACTCCGGGAGTGCTGCTGCCCTTTTCCGCCTTCCACTTGACTTTTTGGACAGTTTACTTCCTGGACTGTGTCTTTGCAGTCCCTTTGCCCTCAGGTACTCAACTTTTACTGCGGAAGTTCTCTTTATTATCACAGCTGACTTAACTCCTTTACAGCAGAGGAAATTAAGAGTCGTTTCATGGGTCATGTGTTGTCTTTCCATTTAATGCCTGCTTTCTCAGAATGTGTCCCCTTCTTCCCCCACCCCCATCCAACACGTGCTTACTTAGTCAGAAAGCCCCCACCTCCGATCTGTGATAAGCAGGAGAGGTTATCTGAGCAAAGCTAGTTCTTTGGAATGAACCTCATTAGGGTTATCTAAAATCTCAAAAGATGCTGGGTTACTCTAACGAATACTGACTTACGGCAGTTTGTGGGAGTTGTATTTGAAGCCATGTCAGTATCCAGGAAAACAGTTTGCTCCATTCGACTGGCAGTCTTCGTCTCTGCTCTTCACTGTACACAGTGAACTCAAGGCTGTGGTGTCACTCTTGAGAACCAGCTCTGAAAAAACTACTTGATACATTCTAATTTTAGAGACCTTGAAAAAGTAAACTAATATAGCTTGACATTTTTAATAATCATTGATTCTGACATAGTTTAACAAGGAAATTTAGTTATTTAAAATAGTCCATTTCCTGAAATTTGGCGTAATTTTATTTTTTCTTACCCGCCTGTCATATTATGGAAGTGGTTTATGTGTTATTGTGCTCTTGATGAGTGTACATTTAATCACATTCCCCCTGGATTTGCAGTATTGTTGCTTAGCCTTTGTTATACTGGTTATTTTGAAATTGACCTGGAAGAGGAGGAGATACCAATAGGGATGGAGAGAGCCAGCAGCCACTCATGTTTGTCTTACTGTGGTGACATAGTGCTTGAAAGCTCCTCCTTTTGCCTCAGTTGGTGAATGTCCTGATACTGGGGCTTGTAGTGGCAGCAAAAACCTAAGATCCAGGCAGTCATGTGAGGTAGGCTTAGTGAGCAGAAAACTCTGGGTCCTTGGAAGGATTTGATGAGGAATTGCTGCTCATACTTAAATTGTGGATTTAACCTTGTGATAAAGTAGAGGGATAGATGGTATTTGGAGACAGGGAGAACAGCAGGAAAGCTATGGTCCAGTGGGGTAGCCTGAAGACCTAGACAGTGTGGTTAGGTAAACAGCCAGGGCTAAGCTCTTTGACAGTCCCAGCTGCTGCTTCAGCCCAAGCATGATCAGCATACACGGATACTTTGCCAAAATATTGAATGACTGAATAGCTCTGATCAAAGCTTTTGGCACTGTCCTCATTCCTAATGAACCAGGCTTCTACTGTCTGCATTTCTCTATGCATTTTTATTTTCCAAATTCTCACAAGAACAAGTAAATGATGACCATAGCACCCAATGGCTTTTCCAGCCCAAAGTTCCAAGCTCTTACACATAATAGTCCAAAGAGCCACATGGTCAGGGTCGTCACAGCACTGACCCTACTTTCTCGTATCAGTTTCTGTTGTAGTATAATTTCTGGTGTAGTGACAAAAATAACTGAAAAAAGTTACTCAGCCTATAATTCCCAGTTTCAGTCTATTCAGAGGAAGTGAGCATGACAAGAACCTGGAGTCCCAGGTTCTACAGCCAAGATCAGAGAGCAAATGAATGCATACGTGCTTAGTGCTCAGCTTGATTTCTCTATTCTTATACCGTCCAGGGCCCGAACCAAGGAATCGTGCTACCCATGGTGGCCTGTGTTTTCCCGTATCAGGTAATAATCAAGAAAGTCTCCCAGAGGCACGTGCATAGGCCTGATCTAGTCTGTAGTTCATTGAGCCTCTCTTCTCAGGTGATTCTAGGCTGTGTCAAATGTAGACACAGCCATGCGCTATTGCAGAGTGAAACGGGCTGGATAGAACAGCCATACTTGTAAATCAAAGACTGAGGGGTGGAACAGAGAATTGTGTAGACTGATAATATCAGATCAGCTAGCCTTTAAAGAATACTCGTTTGTAGACCAAGACAGTTGTCATACCCTGAAATAAAAAGCAGAGAAATGAGGTGCACCCCTGCCTCCCTGTTAATAGAACAAAGGCACTGTCAAACAAATGTATGAGAAGACTTGAACCATAAGGTTCTATGATTTCCTTGAGTTTTGGTGTGCTATCTCACAAGTTTGTCGTCGTCGTCATCTATTCTTCTTGAAATAGGATTCCTCAGTGTAGCCTAAACTGGCCTTGAACTCATGGCCCTCCTTCATTTGCCTCTCAAGTGCTCAGATTATAGCATGCACCACCAAGCCTGGCTATAGTTATGTTTTTAAAAGGTGTTGTAATTAGAAAATAACAGAACCTCTTTATTTTCTCTCTTTTTTTATTGGCTTAATTATTTATTTAATTTTGAGACAGGGTTTCACTGTGTAGTCCCGATGGTCCAGGAACTCATTATGTAGAACAGATTGTCCTTGAACTCACAGAGATCCAAATGGCTATGTGTCCCAATTGATGATATTAAAGATGTATGCCAGTACTCCTGGCTTTAAAAAAATTGTTATTATTACTATAACTTTTAATATTAGAGGCAGTCTTTATACATAGCCTTGGCTGCCTTGGAATTCACTATGTAGATTAGGCATGCTTAAATTCAGAGATCTGCCTGTCTCTGTCTCTTTAGTGCTGAGATTAAAGACACTTGCACCACCATGCCCAGCTGCCTGCTTGCTTGCTAGCTAGCTTGCTTGCTTGCTTGCTTGCTTGCTTCCTTCCTTCCTTCCTTCCTTTCTTTATTTCTTTCTCTCCTTACTTTTTGTTTATTTTTGAGACAGAGTGTCATTGTATAGCCTCAAACTTTTGTCCTCCTACCTCATGAGTACTGGAATTACAGTTGTATACCAGTATGCCTGGCTTTTCTTGGTTTTTATTTTTATAGTATTTCAATTAGTTCTTTGTGTGTATATGTTATGAGTGTGTGTGTGTGTGCACACTGGAGTGCCAGTGCTTGCACCTGTGGAGGCTAAAGGTCAATGTTAAATATTGTCTATCATTTTTCACTTTAATCTATTTTTTAAAAGATTTATTTTACTGTTAATCATGTGTATATGTGGTAAGTGTAAATGAGAATGAAGGTGCCTCTGGAGGTCAGAGATGTCAGATCTCCTGGACAGATTTCCTGGGAGCTGGAACCACTCAATGTTAAGTGGATTCTGTGAACAGAACTCTGGTTCTTTGGGAGAGCAGCAATAACTCTTAACCAGTGAGCCACCTCTCCAGCCCCCACCTTTTGGTTTGGGGGACAGAGTCTTTTTACTGAATTTGAAGCTCACTAGTTTAGCTAGATTGTGACCAGCAAGATCCCTGCATCTGCTGCTTGTCTTCCTCCCCTAGTACTGAGTTACAGGTTATGCTGCCATTCTTGGGCTTTATGTTGGGGCTGGGGAATCTGAGTTCATATCAGTTGACTGTGAGTCTAGCTCCCTGGGGATCCAATACTTCTAAGCACTGAGGGCATGTGCCCCAACTAATAATGAAAACTAATAACAACAAAGTTTTAAAACACAACTTTAAGGTAGAATTCACATACTGTATTCATTAAGGTTCTCTAGAGGAACAGAACTGATAGAATGGCTATAAAGGAGATTTATTAGAATGATTTACAGGCTTCAGCTAGTCTAGCAATGGTTGCCTACCAACAGAAGGTCCAAGAATCCAGGAGTTGCTCTGTCCTGGAAACTGAATGTTTCAGGTACACTGTAACCCCAAAGAAGTAGGTTCTAATGCCAATGAAGGATTAGACTTGCCAGTGAGATAGAGATGAGCAGGCAGAGAGAGCAAGCTGCCTTCTTCCATGACCTTTATATATAGGCTGCCAGCCAGACAGTGTGGCCCTAACTAAAGGTGGGTCTTTCCCACCTCAAACAGATTTAGAGTGGGTCTTCCCACTTCAAATGATTTAATTAAGAAAAAAACCCTCACTGGTGTGCCCAGCCATTTGGGTTTTAGTTACTTCCAGATGTAATTAAGTTGACAGTCAGGAATAGCCATCACACGTGCCATATGTATAAAGGCATATATGATAGCTAATTCTTAAAGTGTATTGTTTTACAATCCCATAGCTGTCTAATGTGCACAGTTGTACATCATCATGACCAATTTTAGAATATTTTCATCATCCTCAGAAGAATTGTGCTGCTTAGCTACCATTTTGACCTAATGCTTAATAACTTTTTGCCTGAGTGACTCATTTCAGCTCTGTGCTGAGTTCACTCGACTTGTCAAAGGTTTTTCTGTCTTTTTTTGTTTGAGTTTTGTTTTGAGACAGGGTCTCATGAATCTCAGGCTGGCCTTGAATTTGCTGTATAGCTAGGGATGATCCTGGAAATGTGCTACGCCACTTCTACTTTCCTGAGTAAGTGCTGGTGTTGCCATGTGTATCATTACATGTGGTTTATTTGGGAGTTAAACATAGGCCTTGTACATGCCAGCTGAGTTTTCTACCAGCTGAGCTATATACCCAGCCCCTTGATTCATTCCTTTTTTATTTTATTTTAAAATTTATTTTATGTGTATGGATACTTTGTCTGCTTGTCTACATCACTGACATGCTTGGTGCCCATGGAGGTCAGGAGAGGGTGTTAGATTCCCTTGACCTGGAATTACTTATGTTTATGAACTGTCATGTGGGTGATAGGTATTGAACTTGGGTCCTCTGAAAAAAGCAGCCAGTGCTCTTAATTGCTAAGCCATGTTTCCAGCTCCTTGTTTCATTTCTTAACAGCCAGCACAAAATTGAATCAGATTATCTCACTTCCTTGGTTTGATAACTTTGTGAAAAGGACATTGTCCATCAGCAAACTATGGCTAATGTGCGCTCTCTCTCTCTCTCTCTCTCTCTCTCTCTCTCTCTCTCTCTCTCTCTGTCTCTCCCTACCTCCCTACCTCCCTCTCTCTCCCTACCTCCCTACCTCCCTCTCTCTCCCTACCTTCTTCCCTTCCTCTCCCTAGTGTCTCTCTTTCTCTGTCTCTCTTTGTCTCTCTCTCCCTCTCTCCTCTCCCCCTCTCCCTAGTCTCTCTGTCTCTCTCTGTGTCTGTCTGCGTGTGTGTTTGAATTTGTATACATACTTTAAGATAGATTTCTGTCATTTGCATGCTTCGTCAACATAGGATCGTGTTTATATCAGCTTGGTATATATTGTGGCTTCTCATGTATATCTTGGTACACATCCATTTCATATCCATTTAGACTTTCCTGTGTTTCTGGATCTTCAGGGTTTTGTCTTTTACTCCCCTCCCTCCCTGCTTTTCTTAAATCCTGGACTTTGGGGTATGATAGGCTCTACTACTGAATTATCTTTTGAAGATAGTAGTATTGTCAGATAACTGCATATCGTTTCCTCCTTTTGTTTTACTGGCTGTCCTAGTTTCTTCTGTTCCTGTGATAAAATACAATGACAACAGTAGACTAATGGAGAAGGTGTTTTTTTGGCTCCCAGTCCATCATGGCAGGCAGGAAGCAGAGGGGATGAATGCCTACTGCTGCTCAGCTCCTTTTCCTTCACAGTCTAGGGTCCTAGACAGGGAATTGTGTCAGCCATAGTGGGGACTCTATCTGAAGAGTATCTATGCTGCCACCACCACCAGGGAGTTGTTGATTCTGTCAAGTTGACAACACTAACTACATTTTATTTTCTTGTGGTAGAGAGGATCCTGCTCAGGGCCCTCCCTGCACATGGTAAGAAGTGCTGCCCACAGAGCTTCATTCCAGTTCTGGGCATTCTATCATTAGATTTCTCAAGTCACTGTTCAGTATATTCCTTCCTAAGAATTGGACAGAGGCTGGGTAAAGTGGTGTACACAGTTAATCCCAGCACTGGATCTCTGTGAGAGCCAGGACAGCCTGGTCTACATAGAAGTTCCAGGACAGCCAGAGCTACATAAAGAAACTCTGTTTCAAAAACAGAACAAACAAAAAAAAGAATTGGATAGAGGTAAGGTGAAGAAATTTCTGCTGCTTGTAGAAAATATTTGTTTCTTGTAGGTATCAATTCATATTGCCCGTTTAAATAGTTTTTGTTGTTGTTGTTTCCTTTAGACAGGGTCTCATTGTATAGTTCTGGCTGGCCTGGAGGCACTATATAGATGGTCCAAGCTGGCTTCGGCCCTTTGAGTGTCATTTTACTTTTTATTTTAGTTAGATAAAGCTTAGAAAGGACTGTTAAAGCATTCTTTATTGCTTGTGAAAAGCATTATAAGGTTAAAGATGGTAATACTGGTTTGGAAACATACCCTTCTTGGCTCACATTGTTTTCCTAATTTTCTAGAAGAGTCTAGTCATTTCCCCACATGTCAACTCAGATTGAGAAAAGAGTCATTACATTTTCTAACCATCTACTCATAACATTTTCATCATTTATATGTTCCATAAGTAAAGTCAGAGGCATGCAATATGTTTAGTTGCTTGGATGTATGCATATGCAGTGGGCATTTTTTAAAGCTTACTGTCTTGGATTGGAAATGATTATTATTATAGTGTTGGTGATTAAAAACTAACCCTAGCCACTCCTTTATTGAGCTACACATAAGGACCTAGAGTGTATACCCACTGCTCATGTTGGCAGCGTTCTTCTCCACTATGAACCTCCTCAGCTTATGCTAAGTTATTGACCTGAGTTCTTGTTGAGCTTATAAACATCGCCTAAAAGGCCATGTGGTTATGAATTTGGGGATTCCATTCCATAGTCCACTAACAATAAAAACCTGTCATTGTGTGTATCATTGTCTGTTAGACACTGGGCATTCTGATAACAGTTTCTTGTTTACTCCTCCATGAGGAGAAGGACGTGATCATGTGATCCCTCTTCTGTTGTCTGGCCATCTGATGCTTAGAAAGGTTAAATAAATGGTCCCTTACCTTATGTGTCTGCATTTTTTAAATCAGCTTTTGAAAATATCCTTAAGGTTCTAATTTAGGCATGTTTATCTCCAAAATGAGTTTTTTCTTCTTTGTGGTAGTTTCTTTTTTTCTTTTTGAAGTGGGAGTTTGAACTCGAAGTAATCCTCTTGCCTCAGGATCCTGACTGTGCTGGGCTGCAGCCTATTTTATATGCTATTGTGCCAAGTGCTTTGGAAAATAAGAAGCAAGAGGAACGCTGGACTTGGTTGCATGTCTGGAGCTTGGAAGGCAGACAGCAAAAGAGGAGAATCTCTCTGACTTGGAGGCCAGCCTAGTCTACACAGTGACACTGTCTCAAAATGAACAAACAAACCAATTAAGCAATAAAATTGGCCTGGAAGAACTTTTTAGAAAGTAAGAGCAGAGGAAACCAACAATAGTTATTTTAGAAGACTCTACTTTTCTTTCAGGAGGCATAGGCTTGTTCTATCAGCAGTGTGCAGAGAGGCAGAATTATGGTAGAAGTAGATGGAGGTCTGTTGTCTTACCAGCACCGTGACTTATGTCTGGTTGTAGCTCTTGACTCTTCAGAGAGGTCTGTAGGTCACTGAACTTAGACACAGCTGTTGCTTCAAACCCATTGCACACATCTGTTGGGTGGTAACAAACCACATGATTTGCTTTTATTTTAGGCTATTGGTGTACTATGGCCTTTTTCCTTTTATAGAACTGTATCCTTGGTGGAGGATCAGTTTGAGTTTGACTATATTATTTAATTGTAATAAGTGCTTTGTTTAAAGTTTCTAAGCCAAAGCTCCATGGAGAGAGATAGGAGTAGGAATATTTGTCTTGTTTTGAAGTAGGACCCTTTAAGGGGTGAGGCATGTAATTGCCTTAAGCAGTTTTAAGGAAATTAAACATCTCTTTAACAAATATATCATTTCTTGATTTTTTTAATTGTGTGTGTGTGTGTGTGTGTGTGTGTGTGTGTATGTGTGTGTTGGTCGGGTGGTGGTGGGGAGTATGGTGGAGAGGAGTTGTGAATGAGTGAGTACATATGCCTGCAGAAGCCAAAAGAGGGTGTCAGATCCCCTCAAACAAGTTATGCCTGAGAGCTGCCTGGTGTGGGTCCTGAGAACTAAACTTGGGTCCTCTAGAAGAGCTGAAAGTGCTCTTAACTACTGAGCCATGTCGCCCGCCCCTTATTTATCTTGATTTTTAGTAATAAATGCTTATTTGGAGCATTTATGAAGAATTATATTATGAAGAATTTAACTCACAGAAGCTTCATCATGTGAAATGGAAAAATAAAATTACCTGTAATTGTACATTGTTTCATCGAGTATGGTCTTTCTCTTTTATTTTCTTCCTTACCTTGTAGCATGGAGTGATACATGCCTATATGAGACTTCTGATTGCTTTAAGTGTAATCGTCATACACATTATTAAATTTCTTTTGCAGTTTTAATCGACGTACTAAAGCAACCTTAGGCATTCTCCAAGTGTAACACAGATTAGTGTCTTTTTAATATTTTGAATATCATTCTTATAATTCCTATTTAAAATTGTGATTTTAGAATATCTTATATGTACTAACTAGAATTATATTACCTTGAATATTTTGAATAGTAGGTCACTTTCAGAACTGACAGACTTTTCTTCACCGAACTGTTATAATTAAGTATTTTGTATAATTTCCACCTCCCTTCTTTCTCTTTTTCCTTTCTTTCTTCTTTTCAGACAAGGTCCCTCACTATGTATTTCTGGCTGTCCTGGAACTCACTATGTAGACCAGGCTTGCCTTTGAACTCAACAAAGATCCTGTTGCCTCTGCCTCCCAGGTGCTGGGATTAAAGGCATGTCTCACTATGCCTAGCTTTAGATTTTTTTTCTTAAACTCTTTTGTATGTTATTTAACAGTTTAAAACTTACATCATCATTGGGAGCCATATTTTTGTTGCTTCAATGCTAGAATGCTTCAATGCTTTATATCACTATCAGTCTTGTTCCTCCAACCTTCCTGTCTTCGTTCTAATTAATTCTTGTCACAGGGTCTAGCGGCTCATGCCTTTAATCAAAACAGTCAGGAAACTGAGTCAGGACAGGAACATGACTTATAAACCAGAGCCATCTTGAATTACATAGAGAGTTCTAGGGTTTTCTGGGCTGTAGAGTGATAGTATAAATGATTACTGGTGTGTTAGTGATATTAGAACCTGTGTTCTAATGGACTTCTGTGAGCTTCAGATTTTCTTTTGTTCAGTGTTAAGAGCTGTTATTCTTGACCATAGCAAAGACACCTCAAAAGTGGTGTATCTAGAATCAACTCTGTATTCATCTCAAATTATTATTGGCTCAGTGTTTTCTTCTTTCTAGTGCTGTCAGTAATTTAAGCCAAGGTGAAACTCTTGGTAAATGCCTCCAATTTCACCTTCGAAGCTGCAAGTGCTAACTCTGATGCTTTTCAAAGCCTTTTCAGATTTATCCTCCCTTCGTCCCTGTTTTCCCTGGCCATATTTAGGCATATAGTCTTTTTTTTATAATTTACTGAGATAGTTTCAGTAATACCTCCAGCTTCCTAGTCACAAGCTTGTCCTTTAATGTCCATTACCATGTATCATGGGCAGAAATCGTTTTCTTGGACATAGGTGTCATGGCTGCTGTGGTACTTGGACTGTTGATGGCTGCCTAGTGTACCTAGAACCAAGCCTAAACTCCTCACCAGTATACTGTTATTCTTTTCCCTTTCTGATCCTGTCTGTTCCTCATACTCACCAGTCTTGTGCTACCAAACTCCTAGCAGTGTTTCTGAGATTTTCTGTGGCACTTAATGTACAGAAGCATTGATTGGCACATGCTGTCTTTCCATCTGCAGAGTGCAGTATCTCCCACATAGCTTGCCCACTATTTTAATCGACATTGTAATCAGTTCTTAAACAACTGAAGTTAATTTGTGTGATGCTGTCGGCCATGAGCCCTGTCACCCATAGGCTGATAACACTTTATTTGCTTCAGTCATTGAGCCTTTTACACTCCTTTATATAACAGAATACCCACACTCTCTCCTTTGCCATAATCAATGTCCATGCTCTTATACTTAGAACCTTTGACTACTTTACCTAACACGGTCTGAGGGAAAGTGCAAACAAGGTGACAGTTAAGGACCTTGAGATGGGAAGGTTATTTTGGATTATCCAGGGGTCAGATCTGGTCCTTGGTTGGATAAGGAGAGAATAGTTAAAGAAGTTAGAGAAATTAGCTTTTGCTTGCCTTAAAGATGGTTAAAGGGACCACAGGCAACAAATGTAGGTGCTGCACAGAAGCTAGGAGAAGTAGGCAGAGAGGGAGAGGCAGATAAATACTTTCTCTCCATAAAGGAGAGAAGCCCTCTGATAGCCGGGGTTTATGATCCAGTTAGGTCACCTTCCATTTCAGATCTATAGAACTATAAGACAACTTTTGTTGTTTTACACCACTGTTTGTTTTACTTTGTCACCTTGGTAGCTGACAATGAGTGTACTCTACTCTGTCTTAATTATTGTATTGTCCTCTAGCTCTGAATTGTTCTTGCTGCTGTGTTCATGCTCCCTCTCCCTCTTCCCTTCCTCCCCCTCTCCTCCCTACCTTCCCTCCCCCTCTCCTCCCTCCCTTTCCTCCCCCTCCCCTCCCGCCCTTCCCTCCCCATCCCCATCTTGGTTTTAAGTTCTTCAGGGGCAGGGACTGTATATTTTCATCTGTCTTTAATACATAGCCAGTGCCATAGTGTATGAATTAATGGTTTATGTAATGCTTCTGCCTTTGTAAATGCTTTTGACAGACTTTGCTGCCTACCAAATTGTTTAGATTTCTCTTTGAGTTACTATTTCATTTTAAAAATTACTCGTGTGTGAGCAAGTGCATGTGCACGTGTGAGTGCGAGTGTGTTTTCGTGCCTCCTTTCTGTTACTTCCTTTTTATCTATTTCTGTTCTTTAACTTTAATCATTATTTTTGATCTAATAAAATCCTGCTAATGATTTGTTGTGTCAAATATATCTTTTGCACATGACAATTTCGAGTTCCTTTGGAGAATAGTTTATGAAGTTAAAAAAAAGGCAGTAAAAAAAGATGCCAGAGCTTTTTAATTTCTGTAAAGCTTCTTTATAGATGTGTACTTTTCTTTTGCTATAAAGCAACCTGAATATGATATTTAATTTAGTAATTTTCAATAAATGAAGTACTTACATTTTGTTATTATTGTTGTTAAACTGTGATATTCCAACAAATTCATTATGAATGCCAGACTTAATCACTGTGTCTTAGTTTACTAACTGCTAACATGCTCACTCAGCTTTAGTCTTCCTGTTCCCTGACTCACCTTTAACTCTCTTCTTACTACTGTTCTCATGTCACCCCTTCCTTGAAAGTTCCCTCTTTTTTTCCTCCGTGTCCTCTATGAGCATTCTAAATGAAATGAACACACCTGAAGATTTGAAGCTAACATCTACAAATTGGAGAAAACATGGGGCATTTTTCTTTCTGGGTTACCTCAGAATGAATTTTTCTAGCTTCATCCATTTACTTGCAGATTTAATAATTTAATTTTTTTAAGATTTATTTTATTTTATGTATGTGAGTACACTGTAGCTGTCTCAGACACACCGGAAGAGGGCATCGGATCCTGTTACAGATGGTTGTGAGCTGTTGGGAATTGAACTTAGGACCTTTGGAAGAGCAGTCAGTGCTCTTAACCACTGAGCCATCTCTCCAGCCCAATAATTTAATTTTTTAACAGCTGAATAATATTACAGTATGTAAATGCTCCACATTTTTATTATTCCTTTATCAATTGATAATTATCTAGGCTGATTGCTTTCCCACGGTCTTATGCATAGAGTGACAATGAACACGGATGAACAGGTGTCACTGGAGTAGGATGTAGTCCCTCAGGAATATGTCCAAGGGTGGTGGGAGTTTCCTGAGGAACCTACACTCTAAATTCCATAGAGGTTGCAGGAGATTTCACTCCCATGAGTGATGAAGAACACATTCCCCCTCCCCACATCCATGCAGATGTGTTGCTCTTTTATCAAAAGATCCTGGCCGTTCAGACTAGGAGGAGATGAAATCTCAAAAGGAGTTTTAGTGAAGCTGATGAAGTTTTTAAAAGTTTCTCATCCATTTGTATTTCTTCTTTTGAGAACTCTGTTTAATTCTGTGCTCCATTTTTTATTAAATTTGCTTTCTTAATGTTTAATTTTTTGAGTTGTTTATATAGTCTAGGTACTGCCTGTTAAATATGTACCTGTAAATATTTTTTCCCAGTTTCAGTTTGCTTCTTCACATCAGTGATTTTGGTTTTGTTCTCTTGTTTCTTTCTGGGCAGAAACTTTTAGTTACATGTGGTCCCATTTGTCAGTTGTTGGTCTTTCCTCTACTGAGGTCTGCTTTACTAAATCATTTCCTGTGTCCACTCCATACCATTTCCTCTATTAGTTTCAGGGTATCTGGTCTTATGTCAAAGACCTTGTTATAATTGGAGTTGAGTTTTGTGCAGGTTTGATATTATGATCTAGTTTCATTCACCTACATAGCTTCCCAGTTTAATCAGCACTGTTTGTTGAAGAGGCTGTCTTTTCCCAGTTTGCATGTGTTTGACTTCTTGTCAAAAATCAGGAGACTGTAAATATGTAGACTTTTATCTAGGTTCTCATTTCTGTCCCATTGGTCAATGTGGCTGTTTCTATTTCTGTAGCTCCACAGTATAACTTAAAACCAGGGATAGTGATTCCTCCAAAAGTTCTTTTATTATTCAAGATGGTTTTGGCTATTCTTATTTTTTTTGTGTTTCCAGATGAAAATTAAGATACCCCCAGCCCAATTTCTGTGAAGAACTGTGTTGGGATTGTGATTGGAATGGCTTTATATGTGTGGATGGCTATTTTCACTATATTAATTCTACTAATGCTTGACTGTGGGAGGTTTCCATCTTTTGACATTCTCTTCATTTCTTCAGTGGTTAAAATTTTTTATAACAGAACTCTTTTACCTTCCTTAGGTTACATTTATCCCAAGAGATGCAATTTGGAGGGTTGGGGATTCTGAATGTGATTGTTTCCCTGATTTCTTTCTGGTATGCTTGTTTGTCTATAGGGCTACTGACTTTTTCTTAATTTTGTATTCTGCTACTCAACTGAATGTATTTGTTAGCTATATAAATTTTCTGGTGGATTCTTTAGGATCTTTTATGTATAGAATCTTTATCATCTGTGCAGTTAAGGAAACTTATACTTCTTTTTCTATATGTACTTTTTTCCCCCTAAACTTGTCATGTTGTTTTAGTTAAGACTTCAGTCACTATATAGCATAGGAATGGAGAGTGTACACCACTGTTTTTTTTCTTTTTAGTGGAAGTGCTTTTAAGTTTTTCTGCTTAGGATGATGTGGTCTTGCTATATATTTTGGTTTTATTGTGTTGAGGTATGTCCCAGAATTCTCCAGGGCTTTTGTCAGAAAGAAATGTAGGATTTTGTCAAAGTCCGTTTTTTTTTTCCTCTAATGAAATGATTGCGTACTCCCCGACCTTGAGTCTGTTCATGTGGTGGATTACAGTTACTGTTTTACTTGTGTTGAAACATTCGTACTCTAGGATGAAGCTGACTTGATCACGGTGTTTAATCTTTTTGATGTGTTCTTGAATTTGGTTTGCAAGTATTTTATTGAGAATTTTCATCTATGTTCATTAGAGAGATCATTAGAAAGATTAGCCAATAATTTCTTTCTACAGGACCAGCACCTTCACATACGCCAAGAGTTTATAAATGGGATACATGTTGGGGTGGGCCAGCTCACAGCCCTGGATCTGGGCCTAGACTAGCTCACCATATGCTGCTGCTGGCAAGGGAAGGATCTCTCTCTCTCTCTCTCTCTCTCTCTCTCTCTCTCTCTCTCTCTCTCTCTCTCTCTCTCACCCACACCCACACCCACACCCACACCCACAGGACCACCTCCACAGTGTTGCCCAGGCCAGGTGCAAGGCAGAGTGCTGCAGTTGGTGAGGGGGCAAGACCTTCCCCTGCCTGTCTCAGGTGGAGAGGAGAGGGCATCTCTTGCCCATGGGAGAGCGGGCTACTTACTTCAGGCTATTCTTCACTCTGGAGTCTCCAGTTCCTCCTCTTTCGGTAATACTCAACTTTTCTACTTCTCTTTCTTTTTTTGTCTTGTCTTGTTTTGTTTTGTTTTGTTTTGTTTTCTGAGACAGGGTTTCTCTGTGTAGCCTGGCTGTTCTGGAACTCAGTCTGTAGACCAGGCTGGCCTCAAACTCAGAACGCCTGACTCTGCCTCCCAAGTGCTGGGATTAAAGGCATGCGCCACCACTGCCTGGCTCCACTTCTTTTTCTCCCATCTCTCTACCACATACTTACATATTGTAGTAGTTCTTGCTGCAGGCAAGTGGATGGGCCTCTGAGTATCTTCTCCCCACCAGCACCATGTCCTATCTACTTTTTAAAAGTATTGTTTGTTCTTGTTTTCCCAAGGCTTCAAGTGAACATTATCATGAAATTGTTCCATGTTTTGATGTAGGCCGGTGGTTTCCAACCGTCCTAATGTTGAGACCCTTTAATACATGTTATGGTGACTCCCATCCATAAATTACTTTGTTGCTACTTCATAACTGTAATTTTGCTACCGTTGATGTGTTAGAATGGCGGGTCGTGTCAGGATATACCACACACTAGGCCCAAACAGTTCCACGTGTAAGAGGTTTACTTGAGGAAAGAAGGGGCAGTAGCTTGGAGAGAGAGGAGGGGAGAGAGAGAGATGGAGGAATGTTCCCCGTGTGTGTGTGTGTGTGTGTGTGTGTGTGTGTGTGTGTGTGTGTGTGTATGTATATATATGTATGTATATACACATATATACATACATATATATATATGGGTTTTGACGAAGTGGCCGCAGGTAAAGGTGGGAGGTGAGCCCAATGGATTCTGGGAATATGGCGGCCGTTGCCCTGGCAACAGGTCCAAGAGACCTGCCCATGTGTTGCCACAGGCCTTGGATGCCCCATGCTAACAACCTTAAGGAACTGCAAATATCTGATATACTGGTCCTGACCCTCAGGTTGAAAAACACTGATATAGGCCCTTTTGCTAGGAATGTTCCAGTTAGGACTGCTGTCACTGAGATTGCAGTATGTTGTATTTTTATTTTCGTTCAATTCTAGGAATTTTTACATCTTTTGACCTAGTTTCGATCCAGTAGTGTGGTAGTTTTCATGATTTTGTCTACTTTCTGCCACTTCTTGTTGATAGTCAGCCGTATTTATTTGTAGCCAGATATTATGCAGTATGTTACTTCAGTTTTCTTAAATTTGTCGAAATTTGCTTTGTTTCCAGATAATGGTCGATTTGGGAGAACGTTAAGTGGGCAACTGAGAAGAAAGTGGTTTTTGTTGTTGTTGTTTCATATTTGTTTTTCTCTTTTAATTTGTGTGAAATGTTCTGTAAATGGCTCTTATAACCATTTGGTTTATGTTAATGTACTTTTCTCTAAAAGTAAAAAATAAACAATTTTTAAAAGGTTTACTATAATACACCTAGAAAGAATGGAGTGAAAATGTAAATAAATACAAGATAAGTGTTTCCTAAATTAAATTTAAGTCAGTGGAAACGTGCTCACAATCGGGGAGAAACAGATGGTCCTTTTCCCAGTGAGCCCAAGAATTGTTACTTGACCATCATCCTGTGTATCTCCAGAAGTGTGGTCCAAGAAGACTGCTGACTGAAGTTCCTGTTGGGGTGTACCTTTCTGTGTCTTTTAAGTCCACAGTGTTGTGAGATGAGTAGAATAAATGTATCAAGATAATTGCATTAAATCCCCTAATGTGGCAATCCTCCCCATGTCTTCCATTTTACCCCAAACCTTTCAGATGTCTCAGAACACTGTCAGTCTGGCTGAAGGCAAGCTCAGGGAGGCTTTTGTCAGGCTGTGCTAACTACCCTGGTGAGTTGCTGCTGTTGGTGCTCAGTCAGTCATTGTTAAGGGATCTTGGTTGAAATATGGAAGCCTGATTCTAAATCTTTGTAGAAATGCATGCCTGTATAATTCATGCCCAGTTTTCGTGTACTCGCGCGGCAACAGTGATTGCAAACATTTCAAAATACTGCTCCAGCTCCTGTTTCTGCTCTTTTCCCTGTTCCCATGGACCCCTTCGAAAACAGGTTGTTCCTTTCTTCCCACATTGCCTTTATGATGCAGCAGGGGTCAGGTCTGAGCTGGAGAGAACACCCATATGTTTTGCTCATTTGGTACTGATTTTCTTCTTGATTGCTATCAAAACGTCTCCTTTGCACCTGTGAACTTCATGTATGGTCAGCAGTAACTGAGTATTAGAAGCCAAGTTACTGATTCAAGGAAAATATTTTACATTGCAAGATTCCAGTTTTACCACTTTTGAGCAGAGTGTCAATAACCAAAGACGTTGAACATTGGTATCCATTTTCTTATAGAATAAGAGTTATAGCTAAATCTTTTTTTTCTTTCTTTTTTTAAAATATTGTGTGTGGGGGTGTTTTGCCTGCATGAGAAGAGGGCATCGAAGCCTCTGGGACTAGAGTTACAGATGATTGTGAGCCACCGTGCTGATGCTGGGAATCAAATCTAGGCCTTCTGGAAGAAGCAGCCTGTGCTCCTAACTGCCGAGCCAACTCTCCAGCCCTATATCTACATAAGAGTTTTAAAGTTTAAAAAAATCTATATATAATAAACTTCCCATGGAAATATAGATCCCTCTGATTTTCCTTTTGGTCTTATGGTCAAGTAATATAAGTCACACAATTATAGTGTAGTTTTTTTTGTGTGTAATTTTTGGGGGTTTAAAGATTAACTTTAAAGGAGGTAAAACTGGATGTTTTTTACTTATCCTCTCAGGTACAGTGTTATCATTGGGTTGCTTGAGATTGGAGCTGGGGAGTTGGCTTAGTGGGTAAAGCACTTGCCAAACAAAATACAAGGACCAGAGTTTGAATCTCATGAACCCATGTAAAAGGCAGGCTCAGTAGCATACATCTGTAACCATAGTGCTCCTACTGTGAGATGGGAGGCAGTCAGTAGGACATCTGAAAGTTCATGGGTCATCTAACCTAGCATACACAATGACCTTCTTTAAAAACAAGGTACAAAGTGAGAATGTTCTCTGACCTCTCCCAGTGTCTGTACTGTTTGTTTCATTTTCTTTCTTTCCTGTGCATTCATGAGCTAGCATTGCCATCGTGGGAACCCACAGTCTGCTCAAGTTGTCTGTCTCAGAGAAAACATTGAAACTTTCACTTTGTTTTATTTCAAATGTAGGTTTTTCCTTTCTTAATTTCAAAAAGTTTCTGTCTTGGTGTGCTGAAGGTTATTAAAGAGGCAGTTATTGTCCTCTCAAATGCTTTTTTAGTACTGAATGAGATATGTGTATATGTGGTTTTTGTTTTTTTGTTTATTTGCTTTTTAAATTTGTAGCCAGAAATGGTGGAAAATGCCTTTAATACCGGGACTTGGGAGGAAGAAACAGGCAGATCTCTGAATTCCAGGCCAACTTGGTGTACAAAGCAATTTTTAGCTAGCTAAGGTTATATAGTGAGAGCCCTTGTCTTAAAAAAGAAATGCCATTGTGCTGTGTCTGATGTGTTTTTATAGGTACATGCATGCTGTGGTGCACCTGTGATCCGTGGACAGGACTTGAAGTCAGTTTTCTGCTACTTTTACATGGGTTCTGATTGAAGTCTAGTTACTAGGCTTGTGCTGAGCTGTTTCGTTTTTTGTTCTTTTTACATGATGAATTCCATTAACTTTTTCAATAGTTTACATTCCTGGATAAACTCCACTTGGTCATTGTATATTACTCTTAAAAATAAAACTTCTTGGTGATTGGAGAGATGGCTCAGCAGTTAAGTACACTTAACAAACATATACATAGGTAAATAAATCTTGTTGGAGTCATTTTTAAAGGTTTTCTCTATCTTTGTGAAGGTTTGCTTTGACCTTTTCCATAATGTTCTTCTCTAGTTCTGGTGTCAAGCAAACTTAGCTTTAAGAATTGAGTGGAACCCCTCTCATCCACCGCCAATTTATTTTAGTGTGTAAAGGTTCTATCATGTCTTTTCCTTTAGTGTTTGGTTGGTACTTGTCACCTGGGCCTGTAGATTCTTAGAAAACTGGAAGTGCATGTTTAATACAGATAAAGGGAGATGCTAGGTGAATAGAGGCATTTTATGATCCCAGTGACATTGAGCATCTTTTACATGCCTGGCTAGCCATTGATATGTCTTCTGTATCTATCTGCCTATCCACCCATCTGTCTTTGAGAATTTTCTATATGTACACAATGCATTTTTATCATAGCCATTTCCAGTCTCCTCTCCAGCTTGCACTAGGCCTCTCACATCCCCCTTTCAACTTCATGACCTCCTCTTCCTCCTCCTCTTCCTCCTTCCTCTTCTTCCTCCTTCCTCTTCTTCCTCCCTCCTCATCCCCCTCCTCATCCCCCTCTTCTTCCTCCCTTTCCTCCCCCTCCTTCTTCAAATTAACACAGTGATTGCATCTAGTGCTGCTCTTATAAATAGGTGTGGGGCCATCCGCTGGATCATAGGATAATGGCCACATGCCCAAAGGAAAAATGATTCTCCCTCCCCAGCAGCCATTAACTCTCACTAGCTCCTCAGCTAGTGGTGGGGACATCTTAGCCTTTCCTCTGCCCGTGAAGGAAAATTGACAAGCTTGATCTTACACAGGTAACCACAGCTTCTGGGAGTTTGTAAGTCCAGTAACCAAGTCATATGCAGAAGACAGCATTTTGCAGAACTCCTATGACTGTTATATTCTTTTTTCCTTTTCTGTGATGTTCTCTGAGCCTTTGGCAGAGATGGAGTGAGGGATAGCGTGGCAGTGTAATGTTTCATTTAGGGCCAATCACTCCCAGGCAGTCAGTCTCAGCACTTAGACCAGTTGTGAATCTCCTCATTAACTTCTGCTCACCACAAAAAGAAGCTTCTCTGTCCAAGGTTGGGAACAGCACTGGTCCATGAATATAAATGTAAATATTTAGAAGGCAATTGGATACTATGTCTGTTTAGCAAGAACAATAGTAGTAGGTTACCATCTAGGGCCAATGACTTTCTGAACCAGACACTTTTGGCCAGGTTCACAGAATTCAACATGGATTTTCTCTTGTGGAACAGGCCTTGGCACCAATTACAAAATGGTTGATTATTTATCCCTATAACCTTCATGTTAGCCATTGTACCAGTGGGCACATCTTGCCTTGAGCATTGGAATTGTAGCTTGTAGGGATCAGTTATTATGTTTCTTCTCCCACAGTAGCCTGCACAACATCTGGCACTGTGACAGCTAACCTGTAGGGAACAATTTTCAGGTCAGTTCCAGCCTGACTCCTCTCTGTTCTGTAACCAAAGTTGGCAATGGGTTTTACCACCTAATTTTGGTGAGCAACCAAGGTAGCCAAGTGACAATAGCCATTGTTGATTTGGGGTCATCAGATGCTTCCTTGACCAATAATTCATAGTGAGAAACCCCATGCCTAGCACTGGGATTTTTGTTTAATAACCTATTATTTTTGGGAGCATTTTTGGGAGCAACATTTGCAACCTACTCATATTTCTGCTCAAACTCATTTGTAAAACATTTGTGCTAATTGTCATTGTCTGTATGTTGTTGTTGTCGTCTTTCTCTTCGTTGTCATCTTTCTCTTCGTCATCATCTTTCTCTTCGTCATCCTCCTCCTCCTCCTCTTCTCCTTCCTCCTCTTCCTCCTCTTCTTCTTCCTCCTCCTCTTTTTCTTCCTCCTTCTTCTCCTCCTCCTCCTTTTTTCTTCTTTCTTCTTTTTCCCCTGCACCATGTAGCCTTTGCTAGTCTGGAACTTAACTGTGTAGACCAGGCTGGCCTTGAAACTCAGAGAGCCTCCTATCTCTGCTTGTCAAGTGTTAGGATTCAAGGCATATACTACGACACTGAGTTCTGTGCTTGTATATTTAACTTAGTTAAGAAAGTAGCAGGTTTCTGTAATGCTTTTTCATACATCCTACATTTTGGAACCCACCCTCCATCCTTGATAAAATCTTTAAGCTCCAGTATTCTCCCACCCCACATCTTTCATAGCACTCGTGTTTTTTCTTCCCCGTTAAAGCATCTTTTCTCCTCTACTCCCCTTGTGGGCTCTTTGTTCTTCCTGAGCTCTACCAACACTCCAAGCTAACTAACATACGTCTTCATTACAGACATGATTTCCTCAAATAATGTGTTTTTAATGAGATGTCTTATTAAGTTGGAAGAGTTCCTGTTACATCCTAGATATAAGTTCTTTATGAGATTTAAAATATACAGATGGTGTGGGTAAAATTAGAAGTCACATGCAAGTGTAAGTGAACATATATTATTTTGGATTTTACCTAACTCAGTTATTAGCGAGGGATTTGGTAAAGCATTTAAACAGAGTCCACATACCTAGTACTCTTTAATGTGTTTTTTGCACCTTGGTGGCATTTCTTTGAGGGTCCATTGTGGTTTTTATCTTCTGAATGTTAGTGTTTGTTCTTTTGGGGGCATCCATTATAGTACAATAATCTCTATGCATTTGCTTTGTGCTAGAAGCCTTAGACTCTTGTCAGTACAAGTCCAGTTTAGTCTAGCAAGGGCTTCAAATTCACATGTGGCTTCCTAAGACTGCAGCTTTGTGGGTGAACTCTAGTGGCTCTACCACATGGCCTGGGCAGCCTGTACTTGCGAAGTGAGAAGAAAAAAAAGTGAATCTCAGGCACATTCTCAGCTCTCAGCTTTTCCTCCCTCAGCGCTTTCAGGCAGTTGCTTTTTACAATAGTCTCAGTCTTCTTACACATTTATTGACTTTTTAAAAAGCGCTCTTCTAAGTCTCATTCACCCATTTTATTGATTTTGATGTTCAAATTGTTATTTTGCTTCAGAGTTTATAAACCATCCTGTCCCTCATAGGAATGCAAATAAGAGAATATGTACCAAGCATTTGAACTTACTTGTTATCGCCTCTGGTATTCCCACTGTAGAATGTTTCTTAGGAATCATAACAGTCTTAAATGTTGGAAAGGATAAGGTTAATTTGTCTGGCAAGATTAAAAAAAAATTATTGCTTATTTAGTTGTAAGTGCCTTCCAAAAGCAGAACTAACGTTAGGGTTAATTATGTCCAGTTCCTTCTCAGCCAGAGTGGATGTTTTGGTTGTGTTCAGACTGTTAACAAATAGTCAACTGAGAAGTAGTGTCTTGGAGAGTCCATAGCTGAGTTTTAAGTTCCTCCAAGTCTCTGGTATTTCTTGGAGGCTGGTATGACTCTGGTATGACTGGGAGGCTGCCTTCTGTTTTTGTTTCTTGCTCTGGCCTGGCTTAGCAGCTTAGGTTTACAATGGCACGCCATGGTGTATATGGCTTTGCTTTGTCCATTGTACTGGACCAGTTGTCTGCTCAGCTTAGTAGCAGATTCCAGGACTTGTGATTGCTGTTTTGAAAAGCTAGTGTGCTCTTCAGTGTGTGCGGTGCAGTGGTGGGATGGCATGCTCTTTATCACTACTTAAAGTTGGTTCACTTATGGCAGAGCTAACAGAAGCATCACACATTTGTTTCTCTAGAATTTTGAACCATAAATAGACTCCCTTTTCATTCTTGTATTGGTTCTGACCCCTCCCTCCGAGTTTTGTAGAATTTGGAGTAAACCATTCTTAGAGATTTTTATTCACTTAACAGCAACTAAGTTTGTGTAGTAGTAAATCTCAGCTGGGGCTGTGCTTTAGGTGGAGGGAAAAAAAGCAAGCCCATGGTTATGTGGATGGGAGTCTAAGAATCCTTTCTAGCCATTTCTCAAGTTGTCAGCATTTCTGTGTGCTCATGGCTTGGCTTGTTGATTGCTTGTTAGTGTACAAATGAAAACCAACAACAAATGCTACCTTTGTTGTCTCTTCATTTCAGTGATTTAATTAATAAAATTTTACACCCTCTACCAAGCATCTTCTATTTAATGAAATTGTTCTAAGAGCTTCTCTTTTTGCTTTTTTATTTGATAGTCATTTTATTTAACATTTTATCATTGAGCATTAATATGAAGTATATTAATTTTTTATTAGATATTTTCTTTATTTACATGTCATATTATTTCTCCTTTCCCAGTTTTCCCTCCAAAAAACAAACAAACAAACCAACAAAAACAATAAGAACAAACTTCTGTTGCCTCTCCCCTCCCCATGCTTGCCACCCCACCCTCTCCCACTTCTTGGCCCTGGCATTCCCTACACTGGGGCACAGAACCTTTACAGGGCCAAGGGCCTCTCCTCCCATTGATGATCGACTTTGCAATCCCCTACTATACAAATGCTGCCAGAACAATCAGTCCTACCATATATAGTCCTTCATTGGTGGTTGACTCCCTGGGAGCTCTGAGGTACTAGTTAGTTCATATTGTTGTTCGTCCTAAGGGGCTACAAACCCTTCAGCTCCTTTGGTCCCTTCTCTAACTCCTTCATTGGGGACCCTGTACTCAGTTCAATGGATGGCTGTGAGCCTCTACTTCTCTATTAGTCAGGTACTGTCAGAGCTTCTCAGGAGATAGCTATATTAGGCTTGCTTGCCCTTCCTTCAGTCTCTGCTCCATTGTTTGTCTCTGCAACTCCTTCTGTGGGTATTTTGTTCCCCCTTTTAAGAAGGAATGAAATGTCCACATTTTGGTCTTCCTTCTTCTTGAGTTTCTTGTGGTTTGTGGTTTGTGGTTTGTACTTTGTGTATTCTGATCTTCTGGGCTAATAACCACTTATCAGAGAGTGCATACCATGTGTGTTCTTTTGTGATTGGGTTACCTCACTCAGGATGATATTCTCCAGATCCATCCATTTCATATTTAATGAACTTGTTCTAAGAACTTCTCTTTTTGGTTTTTATCTGTATTAATGTACAGTATACTAAACCATCCCCTTCCCTCATTCTTGGTCACATCCCTAAGGTACTCTCATGTTTCTGTATGTGGAAAAAGTATAAACATGATTTTAGAGTTAGGTCTGGATTCAAATTCCAGTGGCCTGTGTATATGTCAGGAGTGTAATGTTACATTTTTCCATAATTTTTTTTTGTTTTAGATTTTATTTATTTTATTCTTGTGTATACCGGTGTTCTGCCTGTGTGTATGTCAGTTCACCATGTGCATGCAGTGGCCACAAGGCCAGAAGAGGGCGTCAGAGCCCATGATACTAGAGTTAAAGGCAGCTGTTAGCTGTCATATGAGTGGTGGCTTTTGAACCCAGATTGTCAGGAACAACAGCTATATGGCAGCTTACAATCACCTCTAACTCTACGGTTACAACACATTCTTAAAGCATGGTGGCCTTTAATCCCGGCAGAGGCAGGTAGATATCTCTTGAGTTCCAGGCCAATTAAGGCTACATAGTGGGATCCTGTATCAAAACTGTACAAAACAAAAGCCCATGGTTGAGTTTTAGAAATAGTTTTCAGGTGCCGGGAACGAAACAACAACAACAACAAAAGGTGTGATGGGTTGGCATATTGGATCTAGTTAGCCACCCCTTTCTCACTTGTCTGAATATTACAGGCTTCCTAGTCCTGTGCAGAAATGAGTTTGAAAATATCTAGTGCCTTCCACAGACATGCAGTGTGTAAGGCAAGGAAGGAGGAAGGTGAGGAGAGTGGAGATTGGGCTGAGGGGCCTCTGCCTTCTGCTTTGGTTCCATCCCTGCTGGGCTGAAACTGAGGCAGTTTGTATTAAAATGTTATTTGCAGTTGGGCTGTGTTAGTGTTTGTGGACTTGAGAGGAGACAGCACACGTTAAATATTCTCCATATATTAAATATTAAGTTTTATGTGCACAATGATATGGCCTGTTTGTATTTATAGTAAAGTGCAATTTATTTTACATTTCTAAATTTCATGCCATTTATTTCTACACAGCTAGAAATGCTAATTTTTTTTTTTAAGTACCAGTTCTTTTTGTGTTTTTGTGTGTTTGGTTTTTGGTTTGTTTTTAAGCTGTGTGTGTTTCTCTGTGTGGGTATACATGTGTTGGGGGGTACCTGAGGAAGCCAAAAGCATTGTATCTGGAGCTGGGTTCTAGGCATTTATGAGCTGCCTGACCTGGGTGCTGTGAATGGAGCCCAGGTTCTCTAGCAAGGGCAGTATATACAATGGTTGCATTGAGCCATCTCTCCAGCCCCCAGATCTCGCTGTGTCTGTCTCCCTGGCTGGCATGGGACTTGCTATGGAGACCAGGCTGGTCTCCAATTCAGAGATCTCCCTGCCTCTGCTTCCTGAGTGCTGGGATTAAAGATGTGTTTCCCCACATCTGTCATGTCTGTATTTTTTATGACAACCTTTAGATGTTATTTAAGAGAGACAGTTTTCATGTATATGCTGTGTAATGTTAACATATACAGAGTTTCTTAATAATACTTTTCTTTTAAAGGTGTTTAATAATACTTAGTAATACTTTTCTTTTACCATGTCACCCAAGATTGCAGATTCAGTTCTGGTTAGAACTGCCTGACATGTTAGAGATGAGTGAGGGATATCTTACTCCATGTGTTATGAGAAGTTCCAAATCATTTCTGTTACTTCAGAACAATGTCTATCTGCCTGTCTTTCTGTCTGTCTGACTGACTGACTGACTGACTGACTGAAATTTTCTACATACAGAGTTGATGGTATTCCACAAAGGTTCTGTGTTGCCATGGCACTTGATGGTTAGGAGTGCTTACTTGCTTTGTTGAGGACTCAGGCTCATTTCACACACCCAAATGGTGGCTTCCTACTGCTTCCGTAACTCTAGTTTCATGGGATGGAATGCCCTCTTCTGGGCTCCTCTGACTTATGCATGCATGCGTGCATGCAGGCACACACACAGGCACAACCTTTAAAAGCAACAACAACAACAACAACAAAACACTGTTTTGTGTATGTTATAAAGCAGAACAGTTCTCCAGGGGTTCTTCAGATCAGAAATGTTTTGTGGTTAAAAAATCCCATTGGAGGAGCTGGAGAAATGGCTCAGCAGTTAAAGCACCGACTGCTTCTAAGTTCAGTTTCCAGGAAGCACATGGTGGCTCACAACCATCTGTAACAGAATCTGATTCCTTCTTCTGGTGTGTCTGAAGACAGCAACAGTTTACTCACATACATATAAGTGCATTAAAAAAAAAAAGTCCCAATAGAAGAGCTACTTTTCATTTAAGTCCAGTGCTAGTGGCACACACCTTTAGTCCCAGCACTCAGGAGGCAGAACTAGGTGGATCTCTGAATTTGAGGCTGTCCTGGTCTACAGAACAAATTCCAGGACAGCCAGAGCTACATAGAGAGACCCTATTTCAAAAAGCCAACCAACCAAATAAACAAAACACCCAAATAGGCAATTGATGAAAGTATTGGGATTGTTTCTGTAGCATTTTCGCTTCATTAGGACACTCACAGATATTTTAAATTAAGTTTTAGTAAATATAGGTCCTTCTGACTTTTATTTTGTTAGTTGTCATCTCTCCTGATTTTCAGTGTCATTGTTCCCCAAATATTATTGTGGAATCATATCTTTGAATGGAATATTTAGCCACAAGAGATTTTTTTTTAATTATTTAATTTATATATATGAGTACACTCTAGCTGTCTTCAGACACACCAAAAAGGGGGCATCAGATCCCATTACAGATGGTTGTGAGTCACCATGTGGTTGCTGGGAATTGAACTCAGGTCTTCTGGAAGAGCAGACAGTGCTCTTAACCACTGAGCCACCTCACCAGCCCGAGATTTTTTTTTCTTAGTTTAAAAGCTAATGTTATCTGCTTTTAGCTTGTTTGTGACTTCTTTAACCTTCTCTTCTATTTGTGTAATTTAGTTGATGGTGCTTTTGTTATGTGTCCAAGCTGGTAGGCCCCATGGCTCTGTTATGCCAGGCCCAGCAAGATAGCCACAAATAGGACCTGGGATTTGTCCTGGTAAGGGCTGTTTAGGCTGTCCTGGTGGCTGATAACTTGGCCCATTAGGCTGCTTATTTTTAAGATAGAAGAGGAAGTATAAAGGCATGTCTTTGGCAGTCTCTGAACTGGATATCTATTTAAACCCCCGTAGAAGTCAATTTACATGTTTCATAGCTGAGCATGAATTTTCTAAATTTAAAGTTTGTTCTTACTACCATAGGAATAAATGTCAGCACATAACTGAATTTGTGGGGTTTCTCTCCCTTGTCTGGATGCCTAGGTCACTTAACAGTTTCCTTTCCTTTGGATGACAGGATATAGCCGGTGCCTAAATTCTCACCTGTGGAATGGCCTTCTCCATTGTGGGAGTTTCCTTCTCCATTGAGATACTTGCAAAGCAACAAAAACCATATTTGTAGGAAATCATAGGCTTTGTAAATATCAAAAGATAATTGAAGTGGTGAACTTGTGTATTCCTCTCCCCAAAGGTTGCATCTGTCATGTGGAAACCTAATATAGGGTGAAATAGCATCCAGCCTTCCCTTTAGCTCCAATAGTGTCTGCTTAGAAGAGCCTTCCAGTCTTCCAGTCTATTCCTGTTATGTCTCTTGAAGAGACATGACAGGCACAGAAATTCAGATTCGTTTGTTTTTAAAGTTAATCCCAGATTTTTCTTTCTTTTTAAAAAAGACTATCTTTTACTCTTTGACAATTTTATTCATGTGTGTATCTGGATCATACTTATCCCCCCATTTCTTCCCAGAAGTCATTAAACACCTCCACTTTATACTTTCATGCCTCTTTCTCCTTTTCTTTTCTTTTAACCATATAGTCTAATTAGTGCTGCCTATAGGAATATCGTCTAATGTTCTTGGCTTAACCTCATGGATGTAACCATAGCTGCGATGCAGAGTTCTTGAGTGCAGTGGCCAGGTCACGTCCATGACAGCTTTCAATGGTACTCCTCCCTATCCTCTGTCTGTTACATAGTGTAATAAGAAATCATTTCTGTCCCCGCTTCAAAGAAATTTCCTGAGCCCTAATGGTAGAAGGGGGTTCTATGTGATCACTCAGTAGTCACTTATTTTAAACACTTTGGCTAGTTATGAACATACAAGACTCAGTACTGGATACGATGATTGATGTCTTTCCTCTGGCAGCTGCCTGCACAGCATCATCTAGCACTATGAAAACTAGCCATGAAGGAATGAAGTTTTTAAGTCATTTTTAGATTTCTTTCTGTCTGTTTTACAACCAAAGTGTGTTGTGGTTTTAGCAATAGAATTTTATCATTTAGTTTTGGAGGACAGCCAGAAGCAATGGGAGTAACCTGTATTGCCCTCTGTGACCAGTAACTTATAGGACTATATCCCACCCAGCACTGAGATTTTTGTTTAATAACCCATTTCTTCTGGAAGCAGCATTGTCCACTCACATAGGGTATTTATATTCAAATTCCTTTAAAAAGATTTTTAGACATTAACTTACAGAATATTATATTTCTAAGCACTTTTCATAGCCCTTGGCTTTCTTTTGCTCATCTCCCATTTCTCTTCTCCCCCGTACCTCCGCCTCCACTTTTAACCCCAATCTTCCCACTCCTATATCTTGTATCACTTGTACACTACCATCTCCTTACCCCTTAAGACCTCTTCCTGCTCAGTCTCATGGACCCTTTATCAAGTTTTCCTATTTATTTGTTTGTGGTATTGTTTTTTTAGGTGCTCAGCACTGTGGAATGATATGGTACATGTGTGGTAGTGGTGAGAAGGGCACTACAGAGCAAATACTTTTGTAATGTGGTAAGTTACCAAGCTAAGAGCAGAAGTCAAGTGCAGAAACAAGAGAAAGTATTATATTGTATGCTACACAGTCTGCCGATTGTGAGATTGGATTGCGAGCAAGAATCCTTTAATCATAGCCAGGCTTGAGGGTGTTAGCTAGAGCAGAGGCTTACACTGGGCTGAGGTGTGTAAAGGGACAGGAAAACAGGAGTACCTAACATTGCATAGATAATGTTCAAGGAGACCTTGAACACTACTCAGAGGCATTAGATAGCAAGGACAGTGTGAATGACATCTGAGACTTCCCTAATGATAAATAGCATATTTAATAGAGTACTGTTTCTGTTTACTCCACAACTTCCTGAGCATTACCCTGTATTTATGATTATGGATTAATTAGCATTAGATATTAGAATGTAGGAATTATTATGTAAGGTTAGCTATGAAATGGTTGTCACATCATTTATACCAGGTGTTAGGAACAAGAACTTAACTTATTGAGTATTTCCTTATTGCCTACCACAGTGTTAAAATTAATACACACCTTTGTAATCTATCTCTATTTTACAAAATAGAAAGGTAAAATATGGTAGAGCCTTCCCCACAACATGAGATTCTCAAGCCTAAACACTGCATTCATATACACACTAGGCCACAACAGTTATTAAATTAAGTGTATGTATTTTACACCAACTGTGTATAAGCCACTTACTTCATGGGGATAAATGCTCTAGAAAATGTAAGGTGGGTCACATGCATCCCCAAAATGGAGCATATAGTGTTGTCCTTCGGAGACTTTTCTTGAGTCTTGGCATGTTATTCTTATTAGTGTTGTGCCCTAGAAATACTTAAGAAAGGGATTGATATCTCAGAAGAAGCCCTTTAAAAGACTGCTTATTCCAGTGTATGAGAGAGTTACAGGATGAAAATAGTGTTTTAGGAAGGTTGAGTCAGAGAGTGAGTGGAGTCTGGAGAGATTTTCTCAGGGTGATAAGGCTCGGGCATTCACTCTACAAGCAGAGACAGGCAAGTTGGCAGTGGTTCCCCTGGGGCAGGAGCTTGATCTGTCCTGTTGCTGAGACCCTTTAGGATACAAAGGGTCTCGTGGGATCTGACTGGGGAGCACAGTGAAGAGCTCGGTGCTGGTGCAGAAAAATCAGGATGCCACACTGTGCTGGCTTTGGGGAGGCCATGGCGGGAATCTGGCTTGTCTCAGTGGTTGTGATCTACAGCAGCTTCTCCGCTTTGTCTGGGTGGGTTTGAGTTGGAGCCTTGTGACTGCAAACAGCTTGCACTTTACTCCTATGAGTCTTTGGGCATCCAGTTATAAATAACAGAAATGTGAGCCAAGCTTTAAAAATAAGAAACTTGATGTGGTCACGTTTGCATGGCTCTGGTTGCTTTAGTATCTAGCCACAACGTAGGCTGTTCTTGAGTTCTCTCCTCTTTCCTGTCCTGGCTTTCTAAGGCCAGGCAATTGGTGAGGCATTCAGATCTGCACGAGGTTTTCCTCCTGTCTCCTCTCCCATCATTTTCTGCTTGTACTTCATGTGTATCATGGTCAGCAGCCCACTGTGCTCTCTCGCAGCTTGTAACTGCTGCTCTTTGTGCTCGGTGCTTTCTCCACGTCCATGGGGAGACTTGCCTCTTGATTCGCCTCCTCCAGTAATGGCTGCCTGGGATCCCCTTTCTAGAGAGTTCATTGCTCCATCCTGACCATTGTAACATTGTTACTGTTCTCATTGTACTGTAATTTAACTACCTGTTTGCATCTATATATCTCTTCATAAATTTGTAGGATGAGACATTATTTCTAGAGCTCCATAATTAGGTTTGCTCATGAAATGCTGTAGGAGCGCAGAAAAGTGAAAGGGTTTTCTTTGCTCTTTTTATATCATTGAGTTGTATGAATATAATAATAAATAAGGAGGGTCTGCTATGCTCTCATGCATTTTAAAATAATCTCCTAAGATGAATGTAAAAAAATGTTCTGAATTTGTTTATTTTTTTACAATACTGAAAATTGAACACAAGGCCTCAAGTATGTACTCTATGCCTGAGCTACATGTTCAGACCCAAGTTGTGATTCTTTAAAACGGTTTAGTTTCCTCATTTACAGTTTTTATTTTTATTGATTTCTGAGGTTAAAATGCTCATTATTACTTTGATTTGTGCATAAGTATATTTGCTCTAAATTTGTGGTGATTCTATCTGTTGGACAACCCAGCATTGACCAAAAATAAGTAGATAAGTGAATGTGTTTGTTGGGTGTTTGTTTATGTCCTAACTTATGTGGATTCATAAGTTTCTCATTTGTTTCTCTGTTGAGTCTGAGCCTACTTCAGAGTCCTCATTGTTTTCATCTCCTTCCTACCTTCTGCGGCTTAAGGAAGATTCTTGCTCATTTGAATCAGTGCTGGT
>NW_022196904.1:65645030-65651535 GCF_008632895.1 Mastomys coucha
TGGCTTGCCCTTCCTTCAGTCCCTGCTCCATAGTTAATCTCTGCAACTCCTTCCGTGGGTATTTAGTTTCAGGTTTTGTTAGACCTAGACATGTGTTCTCTAGTAAGTGTGTAGAGATCACCAAGTTTATAAGTAAAATTACCCAGTAATCATGTTGAGCCTGTGAAATGCCTATCCCCAATTTTCAGAATGTTTCATTTTAGGCATAGAGTAGTTTTATTTATGTTAATATATCTATAGGTACACATTCTGTAAAGACCATTAGTAAAGATTTTAGTTGTTTTGCTTTTCTTTCAGTTCGGCACATTTAGCAAACTTTTACACATTTACAATTCAGATATGTGTTGAAAAAGTACAACATTAATCTTCAGATTTTATTCGAATAGTTAAAGGTAAAACAGCTTGGGAAGGAAAATTCCCTATAATCCCCAAGGACTCAGACTCTTACTATGCTTTACTATGGTGTCTACTTTTCATGGCCAGCTTGAATCATCTGAGGTGACAGGTGTGTCTTTGAGGCAGTTTCCAGAGATGTTTAACAGGGGGAGGGAAAACTCACTGTAAGTATGGGCAGTGCATCTCCCAGATTCAGGACCTTGTCTGACTTTAAAAAGGGGTACCGCAGTATGCCACCTGAGACCAGCATCTATCTCACTTCTGCTTCCTGACTGCACATGCAATCTGACCAGCTATCATGGTGCAGCTTCTGCTATGCCATTCTGCCATGGTAGACTGTACCCCCCAGATTGATCCCAACAGACCTTTCCTTGCTGCAGTTTCTCCCTGTCAGGTATTTGGTTACAGTGAGAAATACAGTTAATAGACTTACCAACTCTTAGTATTTGTTACCGATTTCCCCCCCCCCCCATGGGTTCTTTATTATTTTAGAATTTAATTTATATACCGGTCCATTTTAAAATGTCAGAAAGATATCTCTGGGTACTTGAAGGTTTCCATTTAGTATTTCATGGTTTTCTGTGAGATCAAGAAACTACAAGAAGATAAAGCAATGGTTTTTGGTCTATCTCTTAGGTTCAGTACCTGGTTTCTGTATTTTAATTCTTACTCCAATCCTGTAATACATGCAATAATTATATGTCTTTTCTGTAATTAAAGAGACTGGGATTCAGATAAGCAGTTTGCTTTAGGAGGAGTAATCTCTTGAGGATTGGAGCTTTTGTTAATACTGTGTATCACCCCCCTTTGCCGTTCCTATATTAGCACTTGTTTTTAGCTGATAGCATTTTGGGGCACATGAAGCCTCAGGTGGGTACACACTGCTACTTGTACTACAGGTGTCACACTGGCTTTTAGCTAAAAGTTGTTACCATGCTGGCTAGCTTCCTGGATGATTCTGTTGTTTCTTTCTATAAAGCTTCCCTAAATGCAGATGTACTGATTAATTTTACATACTGTATTAGAGACATAAACCATAAAACCTCAAATATTTACAACCCGATTTTTTTTTTTTTGGTTTTTCGAGACAGGGTTTCTCTGTATAGCCCTGGCTGTCCTGGAACTCACTCTGTAGACCAGGCTGGCCTCGAACTCAGAAATCCGCCTGCCTCTGCCTCCCAAGTACTGGGATTGAAGGCGTGTGCCACCACCGCCCGGCCAACCTGGTCTTTAAACAGTGTTTATGGACACTATATTATTTATTAATATAATAAATCTTAAATATTATACTTATATAATAAATATAAGTAATCTTCTTGTGGCCTTTTAAGATTTCTCATTCATTTATGCAACCACATTGTTATTGTCCTTCCTCTCTCTCAGGTCAGCCTTACAGCCGTAGAATTTCATGCCTTAGTTCCTATGATATCTTGTATAGTGATTAAATTTCTACACATCATCTTCAGCCATACCACCCTGAACATACCCATTCTCATCTGAATTTCTACATACCGCTTCATAGGTAATAATTTGAAAAATTCAAACTGTTTATTGTTATTAATTTTTGTAAACACTGCACACCTAACTGTAGCAGTCTAATCAGTGTACCCTGTGAAGAGAAGACTGCGAGTAGTTACATCAAAGTACAGGAGAATGTTAGTTTATGGGATTGCGACAATTGGGATTAAAATTGGGTGTGTCTTGTCTTGACATAAAGTGGATATGCCACTTTTATACAACAGCAAAAAGGACATTTGTGTTCACTCTACATTATAAAATAAAGTGGGAAGGACAGAAGCACCTGTCACTGTCACTCGCTTATTTCACACCTGTCAGATTTAGGACCCATTTTAACTCTAGCTAGTTTTACAGACTTGTAGATTTGTAGCCATACTTTATCATCATATTGTTTAAAACTGGATTTTGATATTTCTTTTTAGCTCAAATGTTAGACAGCTTTCACTGTCTGTATTTCTCTGTATTGTTGTTAGCTGAAAGCAACTCATTTAAATTTGTATTTGCTTTAGATTACTGGCTAAGGAAGACATTGTAAAGTTTTCTTAGAACTACTTGATGAGATTATTAGATGTTATTAGTAAAGCATTTCCCTTTGCAGAAGGGCTTAACAGCTCTTGTTGACAAAGACTCCTAGTTGATGACATGAGGAAAAAAGTCTACATGTTGACATTGGACAGATTTTGGCTCTTTCCTCTTTTGTCCTTAGTGTTAAGTAATTATTCTTTGAATCAATGAAATGGGGAGAATAGTATGCTCTGTGAAGAAGGAATAAAGCATCAGATATAAAGTGCTGTGAAAGTTAATTCTCTTCTTGTGTGTCAGCATTTAAGGAGCCTAAAAGTCATTCAGTTCCCCAGCCATTCCTGGAGCCTTCTGGTTGTTGCTTTGATTCTTTTTGACAGATGGATTCTTTCTGGTGCCCTGTGCTGCCACTATAACAGTGATCTGATTCTTTGAAAAGTGTGGCCTGGCAGACACTTTGTCATCCCTCTTTAATCCTTGTGTTGGAGCACTGTGTATGGGTCTGGTTTTGTAGTGTGTCTAGATGAGCTTATAATTCTATACTATTGAGACGGCATCAGCTCGCCTTCCCTCATGTGATTCTCACCAGTACAGTGGCAGTCGCTTAGAGAAGCCATTTGAAACCAGCATTTTATTTTTTTCTTAGCAAATCGTGAACATTTTATAAAATGGCTAGTGAGTCAAACTGCTTCTCATCACAGATGCTGCCAGTCCTTAGTCCTTATGGATTGCTGGAGTATTAATTTCTATGTCTGTGTATGTTTAATGCACTGAAAAACTATTCAAGTTCATCAACATCTTTTTTAAAAAAAAGATTACTTTTATTTATTTTTTTAACTTTTTATGTATAGATTTATGCTTACTTGGGTGTAGTTTCCCAAAGAGGCCACAAGAGAGGATTGAGTCCTCTGGTGCTGGAGTTGCAGGCAGCTGCAGTGAATATGGGTGCTGAGAACTGAGCTCTGGCCCTTTGGGAGAGCAGCAAGTGTTCTTAACTGCTGAACCAACTCTCCAGCCCCTAACCTTTCTTTTTAATCTGTGTTTCCTATTTGAGTATAATGGCCTGAAGTATACCTAGCTTTTCTATTAAAAAGAGCTGATACATTTCTCTCTCTCTCTCTCTCTCTCTCTCTCTCTTTTTTGTTTTTTTGTTTTTTTGAGACAGGGAGCTGATACATTTCTGATCTTGGTTTTCAGTGATTTTAGTACCTCCAAGTCCTTAAATGAATACTTGCAAGGAGGAAGGAGCACTGCAGGCCTGAGAACTACTGTGGGGAGGTAACTAGAGAATGAGCAAGGGAGGCTGTAGAGATGCTTCATCAAACATGGAGAGCCTGCCTATGGCATGGAACTGGAACTGATTGGAAATGATTTACTACTAGAATAATGGAACACCCCCCATGTTAGTTACTTTGGGGGTGAGCCTCAGTCTCCCCCCCATCTCACACACACACACACACACACACACACACACACAGCTTGATCTGTGGTAGTTCTGTGAGGAATCTTATTTTGAGATGTGTGTTTAGATTATTTATGATCATGAAAACTTGACTATTGAAAACCTCTAACTTTTTGCTGTTTAGATTCCAGTTTTATTGTTGGGCTTTTGAAATCTGTGAGAATTCATGGTGCAGTTTAGCTATTGTTTTTCACTAAGTGATGTTTCTGTACTGCTGGGGTTGCTGGTTAGTATGTGCCTTAATTTATCTATTAGATGTAAAACTTCAGATGAAGTTTTAATCAAGTCACTTTGGTCTCCTCTCAGATCAGTTTATATTCAAGGGCGAAGGACCCGCTGTTCCGTTGTCCTAATAAAATTACCAAGCCAAACGTTTTAAGAATATGCTATTCTCTTTCTTTTTTCTTTTTCTTTGGGGGGGTAGTGTCTTTTAAAATTTTTTATATATTTGAGTTGTGTCACATCATTTCTACCCTTCCCCTTTTCTTTTTCCAACACCTCCCATGTACACCTCTTTCTCTCTCTCAAATTCATGCCCTCTTTCTATTTAATTATTGTTGATTGTGTGTATCCCTAAATATATAAATACAACTTGCTCAGTTTGTATAATGTTAGGTGTGTGAATGTGTCTTCAGGGCTGGCCATTTGGTGTTGAACAATCACTTGGTGTGGTCTTCCCTAAGGAAGATGATTTCTCCTGCTCTTGGCATTGCTTACTTACTTATAGTTTTTTGTCTTTGGTTAAGGCCTTGTGAGCTTTACCCCTTCTATCTCAGAGTGTCTAATCAGTTTTGTTGTTATTATTGTTGTTGTTGTTGTTGTTGGTGGTGGTGTTTTTTTTGGTGAGAATTCAGTTACAGAAATCTGACCATTGTTAGCTGTTAAAGGTAAACTAAGGCCTTCTTCTTCTGAGGGAAAGGCAGAAATGGAGAGTGCTTTAGTGGTCTTCTGTTACCTACTTTCACCACAAACGTCCTAGTGGGGTCTTGGGGTAATGCACTGGTAAGCAATAGTTGATGAGCTTAGGATGTCATGTGAAAGCTCAACTAAAGATGTTTGACCTTGATTTTTCAATCTGAAAACTCATCCTCTTCTGAAAAGACTAGAACATAAGTATTCTGTAGCCTTTGGACTTCTGTCTTCTTAAATCTCTAAGGAGAGATGAGAGTACACCACTGAGACTTGGGGTTATATTCACAGAGCCACGGGTGACATCTACAATTATTAGGTGACATCTACAACTTTCATACTCAAATAGCCATGGGTGATGTTTGCAACTGTTAGCTGATATATTTTTTTATATTTTGGTTGACAAATTTTGGTTTTATTCTCATCTGTTTCTTCTTTTTTTGTTTCAGTGTCCTAGGTCATGAAACTTAGTCCACAACAAGCTCCATTATATGTAAGTAAATAATATGGTTTATTTTGATTTTATATTTGTTTGTGTTTGTTTATTTACTATAGCTAACTTGAAACCTCATATAGAAATTAAAAACATTTTTACGTGTATACACTTTAACTGATATAATGATACATTTATAAAATTAGTCTTGTGCATGGAGCTCAACTGAAAACAATAGTATTTTACTATTTGTGGTCGTCTAGTCAGTGTGGTAGGATGCTCATATGAAACAGCGTGCCCTGCAGGTGGGACTGAGGAGTCTTTCTTTCACCTGGCAAGTATTTCTGTAAAAATGGGATGGCAACTGCCCTTTGAGATACTCTGCCTTACAGCTATGTGATACCATGCCATTGGCTAAAATACTACTTACCTCAGGACTCTGGCTAAAACTGGCATATCATTTCCCTAAAACAAGGGCATTGTAAGGTGACATGGCCAAATGGACAAATCCAAATTGAGTGAGGTAAATTCTAGATAGCTTTTTTTCTTATTACTGTAGAAATGAATTGATTCCATTGAAGTGGGAAAGGGTGTCTGGGGGGTGAGGAGCCAGCCAGAACTGTGAGAAGCCTCTGGGCCTTGTGCTGCAGTGGTTAGCAACTGGGAGAAGCTCCTCTGTAATGGGATTTGAGTCACCTTCAAAACAAGGGCCAGTTAGTTGTTTCAGAAGTCTCTGCAGTTTGTTTAGGACAAAGGAAAAATGTTGGAACAGTGGGAGGCACTGAGCATATGTTGGCTGAGTGATTGTATACCTGTGTGAAATATCTGTTCAGACCCTTGGCCATCTAAAAATTGGGTTATTCATGTCAGTGAGTTGTAAACAGATTATTTGTGTGCTTTAGAAACAAATTCCTTGTCAGGCTTGCAATATGCAAAAAATGCTGTTCTGTTCATTGCCATTTTGCTTTTTAAAAAGACTTTACTTTTGTATTTATGAATGTTTGCTTACATGTATGTATGTGCGCCACATGCATGCCTTGAGCTTTGGAGAATAGAAGAGGGTGTTGGATGTGGATCCCCAGGAACTGCAGTTAATGGCAGTTGTGAGTTGCCATATCAATGCTGGGAATGGCAGTCTCTGAGTTCAAGACCATCTTGGTTTACATAGGGAGCTTTAGGCCAGCCAGGATCACATAGTGAGATTGTGCCCCATTCGTGTGTGTGTGTGTGTGTGTGTGTGTGTGTGTGTGTGTGTGTGTGTGTGT
>NW_022196904.1:65651546-65660601 GCF_008632895.1 Mastomys coucha
GTGTGAGGGGGGGGGAGGGAGGGAGCGAGAGGGAGAGGGAGAGAGAGAGCATCAGTAAAAAGCAAACAGCACAATTCTTTTAGAGAGGCAAGAATCATTTTTAAGGACTCTTATTACTACAACAAGCACATTATATCTGACTATATGTGTGAAGGAATCGACAGGCTCTACAAAAGAAACCTTAAGCTTTGCTTACTAATGCCTGCCAGCAATCATAGTCAATGGCACAGTTATGTCCCTTTGAAAAGAATAACAGTATATTCCACTGTGTATGGACTAAATAAAGAAAAGCAGGTTCAGTATAGCAGTGTATTAGCCAGAGAGTCAGTTCTCTGCACCTAGAAAATGAAATAGTGAGCAAAAGATCAAAGACTATGTTGAAGTTTTCTTTTAAATTACATATTTGAGATCTCCTGGGGTATTAGGAGCAGAGGAGAGAAACTGCTTCAAAAGAAGGAAAACCATCCTGAGATCTTTCATCTCTAAGTTAAGGTAAACAGACTGGACTCCAAATAATTACTTTACTCAGTCATCGAGTGGCGTTTCATACAAAATTATTTGCAATAGTTAAAAAACTGCAAGCCAGGCTTAGAGCCACATACCTGTAGCCCCAGCAGTCATGAGGCTGAAAGGAGAAAGATCACTGTGTGTGTGAGGCCAGCCTAGTTACAGTGTGAGACCCTGCCTCAAAATAAGAGTTACGCACTAGACAGATGCTTGTATTGGAAAATAATTGAGGTGAGGCCACCTTAATGCATAATTATTTCTTGGAGGAAATGTTGTTAGTGGATGTGGAGTCACTGGGTTGTAGCTTAGACCATTTGCACAGTGTGAGTATGCTCTCCTCCCCTCACATATTAGTTCTTGTGTGCAGACAGCCTTTATGTTAGGAAAGTGAAGTAGATCAGCAGGGGATGTGCTCTTTGCACCTCCACAAAAGTATTGATTGTTGCTAGGATGGGTTACAAGATGTGTGTAGGTTCTGTTGTGTGTGGGTGATTAAATGGTGAAAATTTGTAGGAATATCCTTTTCTGTGTAGTTATCTTGATAGTATAATGAGAGTAAAAATGGAAGACAGTGGTAGATGCAAACCAGTGTTTTAAGAGAACAAGAGAACCAAATGCTTTATTTTAAATGAGAAATGTAAGTGTGCGGGATGATTGATGGGACTGAGAATGAGTATGACAGCTGATGCCACTGTAAGTGATAGGGTCAGTAGAAGGAAATGCACTTGTCCTTTAAATACATATGGCACATAGCTTTCCTATGAGGTGCTGAGCTTGGAACTCTAGGGGGAAGAAATGGAAGTGGAGATAGTCTGTATCATTTGACTGTGAAGATAGATAAGCTCTTTGAGATGATAAAGGAGTGGATGATGTTAGAGGATAGTCCAGGAAGAAGACAGAGGTGAATCAGAAAAAGAATTCCAGAAAGCTTAAAGGAATATTCAGCAAGAGATTCATGTGTCCCACTGGACAACAACAAGTGGATCCAGGTGTACTTACCTGCTGGATAGCTGTTGAGTCCCAGCATATCAATTGTTGCCCCTAACACAAAAATCATGAATCTAAAAGCTTTGGTCACTTGATTTCTCCAGCATGAACTGTGTAGGTGACAATGTTATATAACAGTGTCAAAGTTTGGGCATACCTACAAATTAATATTTGAGCTTTTAGCATTTTATTCCTGGAATAATTAATGTCAGTCACACATCAGGATTAGACATGAAAATTAGGATGGAACTAGGAAAATTCATTCTTTAATTCAGATGTCTTGTTTGTCCCAACACTTGTTCCTGAGGCTGGATATTGAGCCATGAACCAAACAGAAGCCCTCTTGGCATTACAGTAAGGAGAGGAAGACAACTGATACAGAAGACACTTTAAAGAGGGAAAGTGTTAGGATATGATGGTGCCTGCCTAGGGGCTCTTTGGGATTGGGTGGCAGAGAAGGCTTCTGAGGGTCTTGTAACTGAAGCAGGGTCCTGGGTGGCCTGGGGGAGTACATATCTTCTAGGGAACCACTACAGAAGCGCCCTATGAAACTGGCATGGTGCCATGGAGGAACAGCAGACAGTGCTTGGGCATAGTGAGCACCTGGCTGGGAAGTCTGGCCTCCTGTGGATGAGGTTAGAGACTTAGGGAATAAAGGGAAGCTAGATTTTGTAGGCTATCAAAGACCCTTAGGTAATCTCCTTAGACCAGACATCCTACACGGGGAAATATAGTATTTGTCTTCACATGCTTAAAAGCTAATCCTGCAACAGCTTCGAGTCTCTTTGGATGCTGGGATTTATCCTAGTGAGCATGTGCTGGCTTTGGGAAGCCTGGATTTTTAGGTAGTTTAAGGGTATATATTTTGGACTACATGTGTATATTTGAGCAAAAATAGTTTATCTAGTCATTGAGGTCAGTGTTGTAGTTGTAAATAGATTCTTTTGAACTGAGGACCAATAGTTTATTCAAGAAGCTAACTTAGAACAGTGCTGTCAAGATTCTGCTTTTGGAAAGGTTCTTTCATATCTGAATTACTTTGTGAGGATATGATGGTAAACCTCTCTGTGTCTCTGTCTGTCTGTGTATCTGTCTCTCAGATTAATACAATTACAACATTTCTCCCTCTTGTTCTTCTCTCTAAACCCTCTAGTATATTTCTCCCTGCTCTCCCTACATATATATTTCTAAATATAACATTTTCGGACATATAAAGTTAGTTGTATGTGTGTTTTCAGGGCTGACCATTTGACACGGGGTTAAGCAGTTGCTGTGCTCTTCCCTGAGGAGGGCCACTTCTCTCACTTCAGCTTTCTTCAGTTGCCTCAAAGTTGTTATGGAGGTTAATCTTGATTGTGGATTTGACAGGATTTAGGAGACAAGCCTCTAAATATTTCTGTTAGACGTTTAACTGAGGAGGAAGGACCCACCATGAGTGTGGACTGTATGATCCCTGTGAGTTGGTCCTAGGCTCAAAAAAAAAAAAAAAAAAGAGGAAAGCATGACCAACATTCATTTTTCTCTGCTTCCTTAATAGAAGAAATTGCCCAGCTTCTACAGTCTTGCTACCATTATAGATTATATTTCTTCTTCTTTTTGTTTCAAATCTTACTTTGTAAAGACCAATAATTTTTATTCATTCTATATTTCTTCTTAAACCATGAGCTGAAATATATCTTTTAAGTTTCTTTAGTCATGTATTTTTATCAGAGCAACAGAAAGGTTATTAGTAACTGAAACAAAAGGAAAAACATTTTCAAAATTTGTTGTTAGTCCATTTGTGAACCTAAGTGGTGGTTAATACCTAAGTGGTAGTATAATCATTTCACTATCTCCTTTCTTGGTAGTACACACTCATTTTTAGATAACAACTCCCTTAAAAAAATAAAGCTTATTTAAGCAGTACCCAACAGATAAAGGCACGGCATACCTATGACATTGAGATCTCACAGCACAGTTGTGAGACTGGAAAAACATGAGTTCAAGATGGTTCATGTAATAAGTGGGCAGGATAATGCATTTTCTTTGTTCTGTATACCAAGTGATTAGGAAGCCCCACAGCTGTTCCATTAACTGTAAAAATTTTACACCATTTGCATAAATACAATTCTTTTGTCTTTTAACTAAAGTTTAATCTGCTCCATTTTAACATTTTTAACTATTTCTTTTTAAATAAGTTTAAGCTTACAAATAAGTGATACCACCTCTATTCATCACTTTTAGTGTCATCTGCCTATCATTTACATTGTGTTTGTATTTTGAGCCATTTGAAAAGTGAATTGTCCCATTCTTCTTATATATTTCTGCGTTTATTTCCTTCTTAACTTATTATAGCAAACAAAAATGGGAATTATAACATCAATGCAGTGATCTTAGATAATCTAAATCTATATCCAATTTTTTCTTTTCTTTTCTTTCTTTTTCTTTTTTTTTTTTTTGACTATCTCAAAATTTTTTGTAGCCCTCTCTTCCTAGCTCAGGATTTCATATATTATTAGAATGTAGTTATATCTCATTAGTCTCTTAATCAAGAAAAAGTACTTTTCTCATACTGAGATTTATGAAAAACATAAGTCATTTATTTTTGTAGCAGTTTGGCTTTTTGTGACCTTTTCCTCTGATTTTGTAGGATTACTAAGTAAACAATGTCTTTCTTTTGTTAACTTTCTTTTTTATTCTTGTCTTGAGGTAGGGTCTTAATGTGTAGCTGTGGCTGGCCTGAAGTTGCTGTGTAGACCAGGGTGGCCTGGTCTCAGGGCTATGTGTTTGCCTTTGCCTCTCCTGTGCTAGGATTAAAGGTGTGTGCCACCACTTCCTGCTGGCTTCATTCATTCATTCATTCATTCATAAGTATTAGAGAATTAACTTTTTGGTCTCTTGGTTAAGCTAGTGAATGAAGTTTCATAAGATGATATGATAAATTGCTCATCTTGTCTCTGGTTTGGAACCACCTTTTGCATATTGGATTTTCCTGAAATGGGCACCCTTATTCTCTGTAAGGTATATCTGTAAATATTGCTTATTCTGGTTTTGAATGGGAAGCGTCTGCCACAGGTTCATGCATTTGAACATATGATCCCAGGTGGTGGTCTGTTTTGAGAAACTATGAAATTTTATTGGGTGGATCTTAGCCGGAGGAAATGGGTCATTGAAGTGCAGGCCTTAAGGATGAGAGCCCCACCTCTCTATAGGCCCCAGTCTCCACGTAGTCTCCATGGCATGACTGTTGAGATGAGGGCAAGCTTTCCCATGTGCCTACTGCTGTGGAGTCACTGCTGCCATGCCCACCCACTCACAGTGGACTCTGTCTCCTTAAACTTGGAGCTGGAGTGAATCCTTCCACCCTTAAGTTGTTTCTTGTGGTGTTTGGTCACAACAATAAGAAAGACAGGTAATGCTAGTGTCAGTAGGGACCTCATTATAAACAACACATTACTTGAGGTTTGAACAGAACTTCATCCTTACCTTTGTGGGCATACCAGCTTCTTTTTTTCTTAATTTTTATGTGTATGAGTGTTTGTATGTGTGGTTGTGCAGCACATGAGTATCTGATGCTCATAGAGGCCGAGAAGGTGTCAGATTTCCTTAAACTAGAGTCACAGATAGTTGTGAGTCACCACATGGGTACTAGGAACCAAACCCATCCTCTGGAAGAACAGCATGTGGTCTTAACTGCTGAGCTATCTCTCAAGCATCTTGCATCTGGTTCTTAACAAATGTCCCACTCAACTGAGCTATAACAGCCATACCTAATATGGATGCAGTAGGTAGGAAATATGGATGCAGTGGTTGTAGAACAAGTGAAGAAACTGTTCAGATTATAAAGCTTTTGAGTTGCGTGCGAGCGGGCATGCGTGCGTGCATGTGCGTGTGTCTGTGTGCGTGTGCATGTTTGTGTGTGTGTGTGTGTGTGTGTGTGTGTGTGTGTGTGTGTTTGTAGACCCAGTTGGCCTGGAACTCTTTTTATAGACCAGGCTGGCTTTGAACTTAGAGACTCCCCTGACATTGTCTCTCAAGTGCTAGGATTAAAGGTGTGCTGATACCACACCAGTGCTTACCAATATTTTATGAGCACATGCATGTACACTTTGGTCTTCTTGCTATGAAGAATAAAAATATGGCCTTCCCAAGAGGCAAAGAGTGAAGGATGCTATTACACAGTCAAAGAAAAGCCAAGTACATAAAGGAAAGGTTGGTGTTTATAAAACAGCTAGGCCCTACTATCTGTTCTACCACTAAATACTGCTCAATAGAACAAGTGGACACCAGTAACAGTAAATACATCCTCCTAGATGAACAGCTCCAAATGAAGCCAGATTTTCAGATGTTAGAAGGAGGAAAGGGCTTTTGTTGCCTCTTAGGTCTAAGGTACAAAGAAACAGTAGGTATAGGGGGTCAAGACTTAGGAGACTTGGAATGAATTTCTTAGTTTCTATTTGGGGTTGTGATGGAGAATGAATATGAATGTATCTTTAGTACTTTATACCAAGTAAATTCTCTATAGTTAACTCTGTGTGTGGGATGGGCTTTGTGCGAAAGTCTAGGCCGGAGGAATAATTTGGTCAGCCATAGGAATTACTGGATTTTAGGAACTGTTGAATTGTGTCTTCTAGAAGAGGGAACAAACTGAGCAATAAAGAGACTGAAGGAATTGCCTGTAGTTTTACAGTGGCCAGATCTGATCAGGTCACAATATCCTCAGATTATTAGCTTATTCATTGTGAGGCGGACATGACTTGGGTTAATTTGATTTTAAGACAACATGCAAAGAGAAGTTGCAGGATAAGAATTAGAATAAACGGACTAAGAGAAATGTAGCCATTGGAAGGCTGGGGGGAAAGGAAGTCTGAATAGAACCTTGAGTGTTCCTGGTGGAACAAGCAGGTACTGGTTAGGACATCTTCATGAACTGTAGAAAGGTAGGATAGTTTGCCATCTTTATTTGAAATAGGTGGGAGAAACAGTCTAAATCATATTTTGTGAATTTTGACATAGTTGAGTTGCCATCTCAGGGAAGTAATTAGCCAGATACTTCATCATACTCAAAGCATCCTTAAAAGGGTGATGAGTTTTTAGCTCTGAGCCAGTACTAGATGAAGGTAGTAGAACATTAAGGTATTTCTCAGAATGCATCTTCTGCAGTTCCAGGTGCTTTTTCTGTATTAGACCAATATTCTTTACTGTTTCTGAAGTGTTGTAGTGGGCTGTGAGTCTTCTGTGGTTAATGCTATTTTTAGCTGTAACTCTAGAGGAGACTGCGGTGCCAAACACTCTCCCAGATGGTTTATATTGGATGTTGGCAATTTGATAAAATGACCAGAGCACATTTAAGGAGGAGAAAGTAGGGGTGTATTTCTCATATTCTTCTGTTGCAAATTGCCTTTTTATGCTCTAAGACTGCCTGTTTACTTTTCAGCTGTGGGGCCTTAGGGAGAGTTTCTGTCAGCTCTTTGTGGAAACACAAAAGCACCCCTCCGACAGAGTAAATGCCTTTCAAAGTACCAGTCCCACATGAGAGAGAAGCTCTTTTCCAAGACAGGTTCCAAGGCAACATATGGGTTAATGATCATTATCTACCATATGTTTGGGATAGGACTCCTATTTATTAGATTTTCAAGGGAAAGAGCCATTTCAGTTGCAAAACAGATTCCCAGAACCCCAACAAATATGGTTTATTATGTTACCCTCTCTCTCTTTTTCCCCTGGTACCAATATTTTTATATGAATAGCTTCTTAGATGAGACAGAAAACATCCTGATAATTGACAAGTACCATATGAAAAGAATATCCAAGCTGGGCAGTGGTGGTACATGCCTTTAATCCCAGCACTTGGGAGGCAGGAGGATTTCTGAGTTCGAGGCCAGCCTGGTCTAGAGTGAGTTCCAGGACAGCCAGGGCTATACAGAGAAACCCTGTCTCAAAAAACAACAAAACAAAACAAAACGAAAAAAGAATAGCCAGCTCTAAATGCCTTTTCTCATTTAAGTTGTGTAAAACAAAACTGTATCTAGTGATTTTAGCTGTTTGTACTAGACTAATCCACAAGCTACTAGTGTCTGCTTTTCAAAAAGAAAAGAAAAGGAAAGGAAAACTGATTCAAATGACATTTTCAGTTGGGGAAAGGTACTGTAGCTTGTATTTAATATGCATAGCCTGTATGCTCTTCACAATAAGCATATAAGATTTGGCTAATGTTTCCACATCCTGGCAAGTATGAGTTCAAAAAGGCCTGCCAACCACCCCAGTAGACTTGCATTCAGATTTTAGATAGGCCCAGAGGTCATATGTGGAGGGAAATCAGACGACCAGGCCCATTTGATCTGTTTCCGGGTGTTGAGATAGAATGACTTAGGGCTACTACATTGGATTTTTTCCCACTTTGGATTTGTTTTCAGCCTCCTAACAATGCGCACTTTGTATATTCGATTGTTGTACTTGTTCATGAAAATTAGAACAGATTTCAGTCTAAATGCCATTAGAATCTTCATCTGGTAGCACTTATGCAGTTACTGTGTTCAGAGAGAGGAACCTGCTTAAAAAGGAAAAAAAAATCTATATTTAAAATAACAGTACTTTGTGAGTAGTTTCAGAAGATATAAGGAAATCAACTGTTGTTCCATGATATGGTTTTATAAAGGCAGTGTTGTTTCCGTTCCGTCTGTTGGACTTTCTAATCAGTTTTCAGTGGTTTGAGCTTTAAGTTTTATTTTCTTGGCATTTTTAGAACTAACAAAGGTGCTTTTTTGCTGACTATTTAAAGGATACATTTTATAATAGCTTTGTGTTTCCTAAGCTTTCAAATAACAATGAGGGGAGTTAAATTTTCCATTTAGCATTTGAAGAGGAGTCTTGCTGGGCACTGAAAATTAAAATATAATGTTCTGTATGCTTAATTCACTTAAAATAGGTATTATGAAGTACTTGTTACATGAATGGGAGCTTTGGTCTTAGAAGACTGAATTCTTTGATTGGGAGACAGAGGCTCAAATGCATGACTGAATGGTAAAGTACGACAAACAGTAGCTTGTTCAAGGGCCAGGTGCCTTGCACTCACAGTGAAGTTCAGACAGGCAGCAGGAGGAGAGATACTGCAGAACTGATTGGGACCCTCAGGAAGGATACCTTCTAGAACACCCCATTTCAGACATGTAGATTGCTGGGCTTGGGGCCAGTGAAACAGAATCCTGTAATCATGGTGCCCACTAAAATCTAGTCATGAACCAACTGGCCAAAAGGTTAGTTTTTAAAGCCCTTGATGAATGAAATCAGAGCAGTTTGGGCTGGTTAATGTCTTCTAACATGTCTGATAAAACAAGCCATCAAATATAAACAGAAAATGGCTATGTAGATTGTTATTTCAAAAGGACAACTGCCTAACTTCTCTTTAAGGCTAGTTTTCTGAGTAAATTGTTAATAGATTTTGAAGTCATTGTTAAGATGCATACTATTGAGTATAGCATCCATTACATCATATCATTGGTGATGGTGACTTTCATAGGACTGCTTTGTTACTGGAGCTCACAGTTGACGTTTTGTTTCGCGGTCTTTTTTTTTTTTTTTT
>NW_022196904.1:65660611-65672256 GCF_008632895.1 Mastomys coucha
GATTCCTGTGTGGATGTAGATAATGAAAGCCACACCTGCTTTGTAGTGGAAGCAATATGGACCATGATGCAAATAGACCTGATTCCCATAGGTTTGTTTTTTTTTTTTAATTTGTCTGTATACTGTCTATAGAAACTATACAGCATAAATGCAAGCAGGATTTTGACATTAGCGTTTGGGAGTTTAAAGATCCCTACTAAAAGTGGTACTATGTTGAGTGGTGTAATGTTAGGAAGTAAATCAGTTCCAAATACACTGTTCGTGGCTTGCTTTGAAACACCATCACCTCCTCCTACCCCCAAACACACACACTCCCACCACCAAACCGTTTAGCCTTCAGGATTAATTTCCTGCTGTTTGTCTCTGGTGCTCTGCCTTATGCTTCACCCTTTTGTGGAATTCCTTGTGCCTCTCTCTTGTCTCAGCTATGCTGCAGAGAACACTGTAAACACTAAAGATGCATTTCTGTGTATGCATTTTTCCCATTTACTCTGTAGGACACTTTGTAAAGGTTGAGGGCAGCACTTAAAAAATGTTTTTATTGCTTCCATTCTTATTTGTGCTTTATCTCAGAGCCTTGCACAAAATAGGCACAGGAGTTTTAGTTAAATGTTTTCTAGTGGAATTCTGAGTTATCCTCAGAAAAGAGCTTTGCCCCATATGTGAATGGTTAGAAATGTTGGATTATCCCAAGAAGACGTTAAGATTTATGTCCTCAAAGGGAAGATCAGTTAAGAGATGAAACTACACAGGAGAACTTCGTGATCTGGAGCAAGCGACAGAGTGTTCCTTTGTTTCGACCCCTGGGGTGGGGCCTTTAGTGAGAAATAAACAGCAAGACTGAGCATAAATGCGAGTTTTAGCCAAGCTGCTGTCCTGTATCTGTTATTTACTTGGAACTCTGTGTGTGCTTTCTTAGTAATCTTGTTCTACTGCTCTGACAAAGCAGTGAATTAGGAATTGTTTTCTCGTTTTATGGAGGAAGAAATTGGAGTAGGATTTATATTTAAAGTTACCAGTGTGTTTGCTTGAGGATGGAAGTTTTCCATTGCTTCTTTGAGATGTGCTTTGTCATTTGAAAATGAGACCATTAATTTTTTTTATTAAAACATTTATTTATGTGTTTATGTGACTGTGTCAACTGAGTGGCGGTGCCTGAAGAAGCCACAAGGGGGCATCAGATCCTTTAGACTGGGAGATGTGACAGATGTGAATCACCCATGTCCAGCATGGGTGCTGAACTTAGGCCCTCTATAAGAAGAGTCCTCTGAGCCATCTCTCCAGCTTCCTTGTTCACTTTCTTAAAAATTATTTATTTATGTATTCATTCATTCACCCATTATTTATTTAATTAATTTGTGTGTATTGGGGCACACAAGTGCCACAGCATGCCCATGGATGTCAGAGGCCAACTTGCAGGAGTTAATTCTCTTTCTTAATGTGTGGGCCAGTGGCATCCAGCACAGGTCTGCAGGCTTGGGTGAAAACACCCTTGCTTGCTAACCTATCTCCCTGGCTCTGTTTACTCCATTTTAAACCAAGAAAGAGCTGTTGGCTCTTGTATATCCTTGGATCCCTTCACAAAACTCTGTTTGGATTAACTGCTGACCCCGTGTGATATACAGAGCATCTGGCAGCTGGGGTGGAATTCTCAGCTGTCTCTCTTTGTTTTGTCCACAGAAGGAAATGTGAGTTTTATCTTACTGCTTGGGCAATGGTACATTCCTTTTTTGGTTCATGAGACCCACCAGTTTGGATGTGGATTCATTTCCTACCATTTTTTGTTATCTTGCATTAGTTTAAAGATCAGGAATGAATATAACCTGCTCTTAATGAACATGGAATTGTGAGGCTTCTCTGGTGTGCCAAAATTCTATTTTGAGGTTTAGCTGACGTTGTGTAGTTCATCCTTGTGTTAAGGAAATCCAGGGAGCAAACCCTAAGAAGCTAGGTCTGCGTCTGCAGTTATTTATCTTTCCCGTACAAAGTCTGTTTTCTATATCTCAGTGACATTCCTTATTCTTGCCACATCTATGTGCATGATTAAACATTGTCTGTATTTTACTCAGAATTAACTTTTTATTTCTTGACTAGAAGAGAGGCAGATGTTTGAAGACATGCTGAAATGAGGCTGAAAACCATAGTTTTTCTGCATAGTATAGTTGAGAATACTGCTTTTTTTTTCAGTTGTGATATATTTGTGTGTGTATGTGCGCACACATGCGCATGCAAATGTTCATGCACTAGGGCAGATACACATGCAGAAGGGAGTGGCAGAAAACTATATTGTAGTGGTAATCATATATACCTCTGATTATTTGACACCTGGTAGCACTTACACAGTATGCTGTGTTCCCTACTTAATTTTCTTATGTAATCCTTGTAGCTTCATGAAATGACTATTCTGTATTAAAGAGGGGACGACAGTGTCAGAGCACCTGTGTCATTTGGTGGATAGATAATGCAGCTAGTGAGGGACAGAGGTAGAATCAAACCAAGTCTCTGTCAACCCCTACAAAGTTAGCAATAAATATCTGTTCTGACATCATTGGGTGCCTGATCAGATTTTTGGAGTGTCTTCTGTGCCTCTAGTATGTGGAGGGGTAGCTTAGAAGTTTGCTGAGCTGGCTTCATTGATGACTTTGGAGAAGGAAGAGAATGAGGGGTAATATATAACCAAGTATATGACTGAGAGCGGGGGAGTTCAGTACTCAGGTTTGCCCCCTTCTATCAGCAGCAGAGTAGGAAGAGCCTAGCTTGAGTAGCTTGTTCCCACGTAGGGAAGAGGAGAGGAGTGTAGAGTCAAGGAAGGCTGATGTTACCCACCAGCGGTGAGCTTTCCTAAGTGAACATTAATAAACAACAACAACAAAAACTTTGTTTTCTGCACTTTAAGCAAATATCTGGTCCTGTTTCAAAAGAGAGAAAAAAAGAAAGGCAGGTCTGATAAAGGTGGAGGAAGAGGTGGCCGGAGAGTGGAGGCCCTCCTGGAGAATAGCAGACTGCTCAGGGCAGCTGGATGTGCTCAGCTAACTCAGCAAGCAGGGAAGATGGATGGGAGAAGGTAAGCTAACCTGTATGGTTCAGGATCCACAGGTCTGACAAAGACCTGTGGCGGAGAGGTGCCAAGAGAGTGGAGGTCTGCTGGGATAGCAGACTGCTCAGGGTAGCTTGGAGTGCCCCAGAGGTCTCAATCCAATGCCCTCCATCCAGTTTAGCTATGCTTATTTAGCAGGAACAAACTAAAGTGAACTGTGTACAACAACAGAAAGAATTGGAAGATTAGAACTTTAGGAATGCTGGTCTTTTAGGAGACACTTACATATATTAAATGTTTTCAGAATGGCTTGTATTTTATTTCCATTTCATCTTAAGTCTCAAATTCTTGTTTGGGAGAAAGAAACAGATTTATTGGGCGCCATCTACTGGTTTTGTCTAATAGACCAAAGAAGTGAAGCCTGCAAATGGCTAAGAATTTGCTTCTGTATTGGTGATGCAGAATTATGAAGCTGGAAGACATTAGCAACTTCATTATTAGTAGTACTGTATAAGCTGAGTTCTGTTTACATTGAGGAGAGGGATACTTTTTCTTTTTTTTTCTTTTCTTTTCTTTCTTTTTTTTTTTGGTTTTTCAAGACAGGGTTTTTCTGTATAGCCCTGGCTGTCCTGGAACTCACTCTGTAGACCAGGCTGGCCTGGAACTCAGAAATCTGCCTGCCTCTGCCTCCCAAGTGCTGGGATTAAAGGCATGCGCCACCACGCCCGGCAAGAGGGATACTTTTAACTAGAATATACGTGAACATGTTAAAAGAAGAAGATTGCTAAGTGGATTTAATTGATCGTTGTCATTATCTGGCAAAATAGAAACATCAAAGAAACTTTATAATATTTTGTACTAGTGAAATATATCCAAGCCTGTACTTGCAATGACCTAGTTGTTAGTAAAATCAGTGAATTGCTCTGTTAATTTCCGTAATGTTGTTTGAGGTGCTTTTAAGTAAAGCTGAGGGCTTTGCTTGCTAGTTGGGAGTGAGCTTTACCCAAGGCTCTTGGAATGTGTCTGAGCATTTTCTCTCTAAGAGAGTTGGAACTAAGGACAGGGGTGATCCTATTATGTTTTCTTATCAGAAGTGTTTCTGAGTCTTGGTTCTTCTTTACTGTCATTTTATGGACGTCAGCCTGAAATCTTTTCATCCTCAGAGCATTATATTTTAGATCTTTTGATTTCTCATCCAGATATCTCACCTTAGATAAATTGGGGAGAGAGAATTGCAGAGTAGAGTTAGGAATTCATTCATCCAGCCAACATTATTGAGCACTTACAATAACTTGACACATTCTTAGGCACTGATACTGCATTGAATAAAACAAGTATGCTCTTAACTCAGATAAATATGCTGTCTAAAAAATCTGTACATCAATATACTGTATATATGTTAAACATATGAGTCATTTAATAGGTGTTACAGGAGAAGGTGAAGCAGGGCAAGGCAGGTGAGAGGTGGGAGAGCTCTTATTCATCCCCACACTCTTGAAGGATAGTGATCATTAGTGTGCATGATGAGCATATGTGACCTTTTCCAGCCAGTGTAGACTTGCATGTGGCAGGTGATGTAGCCTTTCCATGGCCGCCCTTGTCATTATAATGTACCACGGACTGGGAACTGTGGTCCTGGACAATGCATTCCTGATCCTCAGGCCGTGGCATATTGCTCCATGACTGTGCCATCTTATTTACTTTGTGGCTTTGCATACATCCTCTCAAGTCCTCCAAATGGACTTATTCTATGGATTGTGTATTCAGTTCTTGCTTGTGCCCCCCCCCATTTAAAGATTCATGCTGTTTTGCTTTCTTTAATAAATCTTTCTATTTAGCTGGCTTGTTTATTTCCTTTTCTTTCTGTTATGCTCAGGTCCTAGCTTCTGTTTGGTTACTTTTCTGTTTGCCTGAGTATCTCCTACTCTGTCAGGAATGAATTCTTCATGTCTTTCTGATTGTCTTTGGCCAGGGGCAAGGTAGTGTGAACTTCACTAAAATATATGCAGACTTTTTTGTCTGTCCATTCTGAAGAACACATAGCATGGTTTCATCTAAGTAAGCCAGTACAGGAGTTTGGCTGGGACAGTAGAGTTCTTGCCCAGCCTGTGCTTCAGCACTGACCATATCATATTGCCCCCCAAAAGGTTTTTAGACAAGGGGTTTACAGTCTTTTTTTTTTTTTAAAGATTTATGTGTATAAGTACACTGTAGCTGTACAGATGGCTGTGAGCCATCATGTGTGTGGCTGCTGAGAATTGGATTCAGGACCTCTGCCGGCCCTGCTCGCTCCTTCCGGCCCCGTTCCGGCATAATTCACCATAGCTGTCTTCAGACACACCAGAAGAGGGCGTCCGATCTTATTTTGGGTGGTCATGAGCCACCATGTGGTTGCTGGGATCCGAACTCAGGACCTTCAGAAGAGCAGTTAGTGTTCTTTCCCTCCAAGCCATCTCGACAGCCCGGGTTTACAGTCTTATTCCCTGTAAATCACTGCCTACCATCTATTTTCTGAAACAAAATTTCATTGAAACAAGGTTGTATTTTTTTACTTTTATTAACTTATTTGAGGGGAATTATGAGTATGGAAGCTAGAGGACAGTTTGTGGGAGTAGGTTCTCTTCTTCCAACCTGTGGGTTCTGTGGATCCGGCAAAGGTCTGTGTAGAGACTGAAAGGTTTAAGGGGTAGTGTTCCCACAAGTACCGGATTTACCACATAAGCCCTTTGCCCACCTATCCTTGTTGCAAAAAGAAAATTGAGTAATTGTGAGAGTGATCAGATATGTTCCACAAAGCTGTGAAAGTTTTTACTATCTAGTCTACAGGAAACCTTTTCCTATCCCTATATTGGAGTTGAGATCAACCATGCATGGTAGAAACTCTGTTCTGACCTTTTTCATAGCCTTGGTCTTCTCAGAGAAAGGCTAGTCATCTTAGTACCTGGACATTAGCATTAAAACAGAAACTTGTTTTATGGTGTCGTATGATACAAAAAAGAAAGGTTTGCCCCTTTCTTGAGTCCAACTTCCTTTCCCATATATAATTCAGACTCCAGTCTTTCTGAGTTGGTATGGATTCCACTCAAAGTCTAAGGAGAGGGGGGCGGTATTGTGGCTTACAGTGCAAATTTCTGTGACAGGTCCCAGCCTGCTTCTGGAGAACAGATGTCCACCCACCCACACATACAGCAGCAACTGGCTGGTGTGGTGGCAATGGTGCCTGCTTTCCCTGCCCTCCACCCCTGCTCCCTGTATCAGACTTCACTGATTCTGAGGACAGGAGGAATTGGCTGTTGGGGAGGCCTTCAGCAGGGCCCTTTTAAGACTTGCCTAAGAAACAGTAAGTAGCAGGACTGTGGGCCACAGTTTCTAGGAGAAGAGATTGGGCCACCTGTCTGTGACCATAGACTCCTCCCTCTGTGGTATGTTGCTTTTTCACTTAGTATTTTCATGGGTGGACTGGAGCAGGTTGCACACAGAGCATGCCAGGTAGGAATGAGCTGGAGGAATAGAGAACTGCCTCTCTTCCATGGCACTTGGATCAGGTCTTGCAGGAATCCACAGCCTCCCAAGTGACCTTCCTCTTTCTGTAATTTCTGTCCAGTAGTATTTCCCTCACATAAGAACTGTAATTCTTTTAAAATGGGAATCATGTTACTAGGTTACTTTGCCCCTCCTCCTTATGGTTTAACACCACACGTAAAACAAACAAATCCCCCATATAAAGCACTCCAAAGTTGTGTTGCCTCCCATCAGTGTGTGTGTTTGTGTCTCCTGACTGAACTTTGTTCCTTGTTGATGCTGAGTTTGTGCTTGCCTTCCACTTGGCACGTTCTCTTCTCTGGCCTGATGCCATCAAGAATCAGTATAAATGTGACTTTTCAGAGGACTGTTCTCTCACTGTTCTTGGCACACTTTATATGAAAATGTTTCTCACTCCTGCTTCATGCACATTTCAGCCTCCTTTTATTTTTTTAAGTTAATTCTCACCCCCCCCCCACCCAAGGGAATTTTCCTTTAAGGTTACATTTTATGATCTGATTGCCTGCCTCAAGCTCTTACAAAGATTGCGAGCAGTTCCTAATGTAATATGATGGATTGGTGGTCATTAAGTAATGAGTTGATTTTGTTGACAAAGTCAGTTTCAGATATGTGTACTTGTCTTACTGGAGAGTCAGCATTTCCTACTTGAGCAGCCTGCATGATAGCAAACACCCTGCTCCTGAGGACCTTCTGGCATTTAAGAAACAGCACTGAGGAGTGGAAGGCTTTGCGTGTGAGCACATATGTATTCCTTCTCCCATAGTTTGGGTCCCATAATTAACTTTTCTGGTATTTTATTTTTGGATAACTTTCAGTATAAGGAATAGCTCATGCAAATGGAAAGTATTTATTTCAGGTTTGCTGTTGTTACATGGCATGGTAAAAGTTCTGTCAGCTAGTGTTTACAACTTCGCAGATTTCACAGCTGTTTCCTGTACGACTGGATTTAGTCTGTAATTTCTTTCTCCTCCTCCCTTGTCACCTTTGGCAATTCATTGTTTGAGAAGAAATTTGAAGGCAAGGATCAGAATTTGTGTCTTTGGGCCCTTTAGTGACCTGTTTGAGATAACTCTGTGGGAAGCCTTTCTATGTACTTTGCTTAGTCATGTCAAAATCTCCTTTAATTCCTGGCCCTGATCCTGCTTTTCCTGCTTTCTTATTCAGCTGTAGCTATGTACAGCTTTATGGATCTTCTCCCTGAAGAAAGAGACTGTGAGTCCGCAAGGAGCAAGAATTGTCTTGTCTTTATAGCCTCAGGTTCATTCACCCACATGCTCTCTGATGTCTGTTATGAGAAGAAAGGATAAGACTTCTGCACTTACATGCTGCATTTTAAGGCACCTTTTTAAAATATGAAGTATTTCGGATTCAGCTCAACAACCACTGAGGACTGACTTGCTATAGGCCAGCCATGTAAAAGAGCTGTGCAAATGCAAACTAGTGCTTCCTGTCACTCAGCTGTGTTATGATCACATCTTCTGGGCTTGTGTGTCTGTCTTAAATGATCTGCCTTGCGTCTGGGGCATCATGGGCCATAGTCTTGTGTATGTATTGTATGTATAATGTATAAATGTATAGACTCAATCTTCAGTAATTAAGTACTGTTTAAGAAGAATAAATGAGGATTATGGTAATAGAGGGTAGGCAAAATGACCTACGTAAAATGCCTAGTAGGTAAAAGGCCCTACCACCAAGTCTGATGACTTGAGTTTGATCCCACAACCCCACATGGTAGACTGAAGGAGAAACTGTCTCCATATCTAAAGTGGGTGTATGTTCCCTGCCCCTATATAGCACAGTAATAATTAATGTAAGAGAAAATCATTAAGATTATAGTAATGAGAATAAAATGAAAGGGAAAGTAATGAAACGTTTGTGTCAGATTACAGAATAAACTTCTACTAGTTAACTTACTAGGTAGACCTAGACTGAGAATCTGTACTAGCAGCAAATATTTGAAATAAATAATATACATCAAAGGAAATGTTTAGGGAACAGATTTGTTTTTTAAATCTTTTAAATTATTTGTTCTTGTGTGTGGGTATATGCATATGAGTCCACCTGTCCTGGAAGTCAGCAATGAATGGCAGATCTCCTGGGATCTGGAATTACAGGCAGTCGCAAGCTGCTGGACAGAGATGCTGGGAACTGAACTTGAGTCCTCGGAAGAGCAGTGTGTGCTTATATAGTCATCAGCCTCACTGAGCACTGTAATTAAAGGGGTGTGCCACAACTACTGGCAAGACTCTTAACTTTCTATAAACTAGCTTTAACTAATTAGTAAGAGTAACAATTATGTCTTGTGTAGATTATATTGTCATCAAAAGACTTTTATTCTTACTGACTACTAGTATTATTAATAACCGATTGTTAGAGAGAAATAGGAAATATTTTAAGTGACTCTGTTCATTTTAAACATCTCTTTTGGGGTTTACTGAAGGTTTGCTATTTCATATGTGTTTCTTCTATTGATAATACCCATTCACACACACCACTTTTCTTTCCATCTGTGTTTTTGGCCTTTACTTCAGGATTGAAGTAGTAGAAAAAATAAAGGTTTGGGAATTGTGCTTGAATTTGAATTTTGACCCAAAGATAAGACATTAAAGTAAGCATCCTCTGGGTCTTAGGGCTGGAGGGGTGATTCAGCAGATAAGAGTGCTTTCCTGCCTTTGCAGAGGAGTTGGGTTTGGTTTGTAGCACCACTTGATGGCTCATAGCCACCCGCAACTCCAGTTTCAGGGCATCTGAAGCCCTTTCTGACTTCTGGACTCCTGCATACATATGGTGCACACACATGCACTTAGACACACACATGTAAAATAAATAAGTAAATACTTTTCTTATCACTAAATTGGGAATAAGAATACCCAGTAGTATCAAATTTCAGATAGTTCGGTTCCAAACTGCAGCAGACACTGAGAAAGTGACAGCCGTAGGTGCTAGCTCATCTTCCACACACTCAAAAGATATGAACTGTTCAAGAAACAAAGTTGGTGCCGAAGATGCTGTGCTGTAGTATGTATGTACTTCTCTGTATACCCAAGTAAGGGGCAGTTGTGTGAAAGCAAGGACAAGCTGCATGGTCCGAGTTCAGGGCCCAGTTTTAAGTGGACCTTGCAGAGTTAGCACTTAGTGATGGAGATCTATTGTATACATCTACATTGGCAGAGCATTCTATGTCCTCCATCCTTTATTTCTTTAGAGTCTTTCGATTATTACAGTGTTTTTAATCCTTTTATTTAGAAATAATTTTTTTAAATCTTTTTTTTTAAATTTATTTATTTATTATATGTAAGTACACTGTAGCTGTCTTCAGACACCCTAGAAGAGGGCACTAGATCTCATTACGGATGGTTGTAAGCCACCTTGTGGTTGCTGGGATTTGAACTCATGACCTTCGGAAGAGCAGTTGGCGCTCTTAACTGCTGAGCCATCTCTCCAGCCCCTAGAAATAAATTGTAAAGTGGTCAAATTAATACTACTACTAATAAAAACTCCCAAACCAGTGTGATAGGTTTAATTAGGATGGTACTTCTTATTTTTGAAAATTGTTTGTAACTTATTATTTGTTTTTTTGAAGTAGTCTCAAATTTGTCTAGAAGGAGCCACTATTGTCTGGTCTTTGTATATTTAAAGCACACTTTTCTAACATTCCTACCCATCTCTTTCTATTTTCTATCTAACGGGCACTGACCCAGGCCTGGCACCTGGCCTTTGTTTCTTTTACTGGAGAATGGTACTACTAATGACTACAGTCTGCTCTGGCCTTACTGCTGTCATAGGGTATTTCTTTGTTGTGAAAGCTTTCAGTGACATTGAACACTGATTGAGTTGAATTTATAAGGAAAAAGGCTTTGCATTGTTGCCTATGGGGAAGTTGTATCAGGCCATCAAGTTTTGCTTGCTTTAGGAAATGATTTGCAAAATGATAACAATTGTGTGTTTAAAGCAGAGGAGCAAACATGGTTGTGTACTTGAGTTGTATAAACAAGGTGGATCTGTCTCTTCCTTTCTCTTGTGTCACACAGAAAGATGACTTTGGAGCAGTGCTCAGGTTTACTGGGTATTACCAACTTCCTTGGTTTCACTTTCCCTTGTACTGTGGTGGGCTTAAACCTCATTTTTGGAAATTGATTTTTGAAAATCTCATGCACCTTAAATTCAAGTTCATTCTTGTTATCTTGGCATAATCATGCTCTCACCATATACTTTTTTAAAGTTTTATTTAAAAATTATATTTAGGTGTGTCCATATGTCTGTGGGTATGGTCATGTGAGTGCAGGTGCCTGCAGAGGGCAGAGATGATCCCTGCCGCTAGAGTTAGGGATCGCTGTGAGCTGCAGACGTAAGTGCTGGGAATGGAAGTGAGGTCCTCCTGCCAGAGCAGTGCATGCTCTTGACTCCTCGGCCATCTCTGTAGGCCCCCTCACTGTATTCTTCTGAAACATATAAAGATATGTTGTAGTCATTATGTTCTTTTATCTTTAATATTTCATTATGTATTCCCTAAGGGAAAAAACAAGAATAGTGTCGTATAATCATAGCATAATTAGAAAACCCCAGGAATTTGAACACTGATACATCATTAACTGTGTAAATCTTACTCAAGTTTTGCCTGTTGTCCTAATAATGTAATAACAATTACACAAAACATCATTCAGTCCAGGGTCATGCGTTGTATATAGCTGGGAAGTCTTTTAAAAATATCTTTATTAATTCTTTGAGGATTTCATATAACATATTTTGATCATACTTACTTTCCTCCCCATCTCCTCCCAGATTCACCCCCACTCCCTATCCATTCAACTTGTTCTCTCTCTCTTTTTTTTTTAATTAATTTTTTTTCTTCCTGGGCAGTGGTAGCATGTGCCTTTAATTTCAGTGCTTGAGAGGCAAAGGCAGGTGGGATCTCTGAATTCAAGACCAATCTGTTCTACAGAATGAGTTCTAGAATAATCAGGGCTACACAGAGAAACCCTGTCTCAATACTTTTCCCCCACACAATATATTTTGATAGTGTTTTTCCATTTCGCAGATCCTTCCCACCTACCTCCTTACCCAC
>NW_022196904.1:65672266-65717440 GCF_008632895.1 Mastomys coucha
ACAAAAATGAAAATAAAAACAAACAAAAAATCAATAAGACAAACAAAAAATCAATAAGACAAAAAAATGTTAAAACAGTTCACAAAAATACCACTGAGTTTATTTTCTGTTGACCAACTACTCCTAGGGTGGAGTCAACCCTGTGAGAATGTGTTGGAAAAAACCTGATTGTTCTCTTTGCCAGTGGGTATCTTTTCAGACAGCTTCTTGGTTAGGGTTGGGACCCAGAGTCCACGTCTTCCTTTCAGTACTGGCATCTTGTCAGGCTCAAAACTGTGCAGACCTTATGTGTGCTGCCATAGTCTTCATGAACTCATACGTCCATCCGTCCTGCTGTGTCTGCAGCATACTCTTTCCTTGGAGTTATCCATCACCCCTTAGAATCTGTCTGCTTTCTCCTCCACTTGAACCTTGAACCTTGAGGGGCAGAGTTTGATGAAGACATCATGTTGAGGACTGAGTGTCACTCTTTGCACACTGTCCAGTTGCGGGTGTGTGGTAATTCACATCTACTGCAAGGAATAGCTTCTCTGATGTGGATTGAACAAAGCACTGATCTGTGGGTACAGCAACATGTCATTAGGAGACATTTTACTGCTGTGTTCCTTAGCAGAATAATAGTAGTAGGTTTGGAAAATGTTTTTCTTTTTTCTTTTTTTAAAGATTTATTTATTCTTTTATGTAGCAACAGTACAGTGTAGCTGTCTTCAGATACACCAGAAGAGGGCATCCTGTTACAGATGGTTGTGAGCCACCATGTGGTTGCTGGGAATTGAACTCAGGACCTTTGGAAGAGAAGTCAGTGCTCTTAACCACTGAGCCATCTCTCCAGCCCCGAAAATGTTTTTCTTAAGATTTTTGCACGGCTTGAGGAGGTGAGAGAAGAATAACAAAAGCAAATAGCGTGTGAAAATGTGATAATGAATCCTGTTTAACCTTGCATGCCAATTAAAAAGAGGCAAACAGCCACAACAGACTCCATGTTGTCTTGTCAAAAAGTGGACAGATGAGCTAGGGAGATGGCTCAATGAATAAAGTGTGCCATCTGAGTGTAAGGGCTGGGATTTTGGATCCCTAGAACCCAGATGGAAGCTAGTTAGGTGCCTATGATCATAGCATTTAGAGCCAGGGGCAGAGGCTACCTGCTGCAAGATGACTAGCTAGACTAGCCAAATGGATGAGCTCTGGGTTCAGTGAATATAGTTGCTTCTATATGCATGGACCCACACACATAAACATGTACATTTAGACATGTATGCCCATTTTTATATGCCCCCAAATTCAAAAATGAGAAAAGCTCATTAAAAGTGCATTGTTACTCTCTAGGAAGAACTGTTCTCAAGTTTGGTGGCTTTTCCCAGTATGGACATATTGCTAGACCCTAAGTACTGTATAATTGTGTTGTAGATGAAAGTTATATCACTGAAGAAAAGTATTTGACAGAGTTCACATTCTGCTGTGTAATATTGATTACATAATTGTCTCATAAGGACTTTAGACTAAAAGTTTTTAGAACTTGAATTTATTTTGGGGATTTAGAATATTTTCAGAGAAGAGATTTGATTTGTTAAACACCCCATATATAAAAGTTTTGGTCTTTTGTTGTTTGTTTGTTTGCTTGTTTCTTTTTTGAGACAGGGTTTCTCTGTGTAACCCTGGTAGTCCTGGAACTCAATTTATAAACCAGACTGGCCTCAAACTCAACAGAGAGCCACCTGCCTCTCCTTCCTGAATGCTAGGATTAAAGGTGTGCACCACCACCATCTTCCAAAACATTTTGAGTGACTATATTAGTTACTTTTCTTCCATCAAGGTCAGACTTCCTAAGCCTCCTCAGACAATACCATCAACTGGGGGTCAAGCATTCAGTATCTGAGACTGTGGAGGACATGTCATTCAGGCCACCACAGTGACAGACTGGTGAACCAAAAGGTTTTCTTTGTTTTTGGAGCCTTTCAGATTTCTTGACTAGGTAAACTCCATGTATCATGCTGGTACTGTTGAAAATGACTGTGGCCGATGCAGTTGCTACAGTATTTTTTATTATTTCTTTTTTAATCAGCCATTTGATTCCTTCAGTGATCTCATGAGATAAGCAGAATTGCTGTCTTCCTTTATGGCTCAGGGTATTTAAGTAACATACTGCCAAGTTAAAACAGGTAGAAGTGCTATGCCTTAACTGGGCCCACTGTGAAAATTATTCACCTTCCTGCCTTTTGCTGACCAGTTGGAAGCAATTTGTTGCTTCTAAAAGGGAATAAAAAGCTCTCAAAATGGTTACTGTTAATTGTCAATTTGATAGAATTTAGAATCACTTGGGAGATGAGCCTCTAGTCTTACCTGTGGAGATTATCTTGATTACATGAATTAAGCTGGCAAGACCAGTCCACTGTGGGTGGCACCATTCCCTGACTTAAAAGGAGACAGTGAACTGAGCAGTAGTAGCTCGTAGACATTTGTTTGCTTTTTGTTTGATGGAATGTAACCTGCTGCTTCAAGCTCCTGCTTCTCTGACTTCTCTCCCATGATGGATTGTAACCTGGAACTGAGCTAAATAAGCCCTTCCTCCCTTAAGTTACTTTAATCAGAATATTTTATCACAGCAACAGGAAAAGACAGCCCTAGTTTTGTAGCATTTGGCAATTTTAGTAACATAATTTCTCCCTAAAGAATTGATTTTAAGCTATCCATTCCTTTTTACTGAGGCTGAGTTGGCAAGCAATGAATCTTGGGGGAAAAATGTGTTAGTAACATACTTTTATATAGTTTTTCTTCCTTATACACACCATAATGTAAATTTTAAGATAATATAGTATGATATAGACTTATTAATAATACAGGGCTTTTGGCTATTATATTTGCTTTTTATTTATTTGTAAGTTTAATTTCTAATAATGACTGTGCTTTGCACTTGGCTTGTAGAATTCCCAGAAATTTAACAGCTGGTTCTCATGAGTTCTACAAGTTGACCCAAGCTATTGCTGTAGTTATCTTGCTGCTGGCCAGACTTACCTTCTAATATGTGTGGCCAACATTATCTAAGGCATCAATGATTTCTCTCCTTTACCATTTCTTTTCCCAAAATTCCCTACTTCATTTTCCTGTATCTCTATTTAACCTGTTTCCCCACATCCTGTCTCTTCAGTCCACTTGTACGGTATAATTAATCACTTCTGAAATGTGAAGCTCTTTTCCATTCTATTACTTCCTTCCCTCACATTATTCCTGCTTATTGAAGAAAGGTCCTAGGTGAGTAGTATCTTGTGGAATAGAGTCTCTGCCAAGGTCTTATAAAGAGGAAGTCTTTGGGATGGAAAAAGAACACATATTCTTAGAGTTCTGGTGGAGAGTCAGAGTTAAAACAATTTTTATCTCAATCATAAGGTAATTTTTGCAGTGCTACTAATATAGTAATTGTTCTGTATAAGTAAGTATAGAATGTGGACAACTGAGACATCGCACCATTTATAATTCCCCTTTATTTTTTTAAATCCTTATATTAAAAAAACCATTTTATGGATGGTTAACAGTTTTTTTAATTACTATACATTTTTATTTGGGAAATCATCTATGCTTATAAGGTAATGCTTATTATAGACTGCCTTTCTCATTAGTTACTGTGAAATTGTGACCCTAAAAATGATCAAGCTCAAGGATACACTTCTCATTAATGAAGAGAGGGAAATTTTTGTCTTTGTAAGGGCAGCACTGTGTTTCGTAGGCTTATGTTGCTGGAGACTGATGACATATATGCAATCTTTTCTTGTCATTGAGTCTGACTAAAATAGTAATTGAGAATTTCTTGACCATTATTTTTGTTATTCAGCTCATCAGTGTAGTTAGTAGTGTGGCAGACTTGTTAGCTGTTCAACCAGACTCTTTAATTCTGAAAGCTGGGCCTAGTTTTGAACAACAGAGTAATCAATCAGGTTCTCTCACTCAGGGTAGGGATGGAGCAACCAGTCCAGATAAAAGTTCTTTTTTTTCTCTCTCTCTCTAGGCAGGGTTTCTCTGTAGCTCCGGCTGTCCTGGAACTCACTCTATAGACCAGGTTGGCCTCGAACTCAGAAATCTGCCTCTGCCTCCCAAGTGCTGGGATTAAAGGCGTGTGCCACCACCACCCAACAAAAGTTCTTGAGATCTGAACCGCTTCTCTTCCTACAACCAACCCCTCTTGCTTAATCTTTCAAAGACATCTTCAGCAATACTAGCTAACTCGTGGACCACCATAAAATAGAAGTTCTTTGTACCTGGGAAATGTGGAGTGTATTTGTTAGAGGGAATCAACTACTTTTAATTCCAAGTGCCTTTGGAATTTAGCTTTTAAGTTGCCTTGAGGCATATGGTTATGTGACTTAGCTTTAAAAAAAAAAGTTAGAGGTATGAAAGCAATTCAGAACTTAGTTATTTTGTATTAAAGCTTTGTTAAGAGGGTGTCAGTTGCTCATGTCAGCCATCTCTTGCCCTCATTGAAAGGAAGCCCCAAATTAACTAGTATGGACACAGACAGAAAGAACCTCAGCAAGAAGACTCCTCGAGTGAGAGAAACTCTTGGTTCTGAAAAGAAGGATTCCTTCTTAGAATTCCAGTTTACAAATCTAAGTGTTACTAAAATTGCCAAATGCTATAAAACTAGAGCTGTCTTTTCCTGTTGCTGTGATAAAATATTCTGATTAAAGTAACTTAAGGGAGGAAGGGCTTATTTCAGTTAGAAATTTGACTAGACTTCTTCTCTTGTAAAGGTTGTAGGTGGTAAGTAAAAGTGACATAGAGTGTAAGCAAGAATGAATGGGCACAGCTGTCGTATGGAGTTAATTAACAAAACAAGCTAGAGGCAGAGGGTGTGGGCCATGGGTCTTGGTTTCCAACACATGAAGGAAAGGGTGAAACTTTTGTGTTTTTATTTGTGGTCTATGAGGGGTCTTTACTACCTACCGAGAATGGACTGTTCTCATTGTGCCTTAGACATTTAAGCTGATTGCATCACACTAAAGATGGCATTTCTCTGGTTTAAGCCTTTTAAAATCATTTCAGAGAAAGGTGTGTATAAAAGACCAAACTACAGTTTAGAGTAGTGATCAAAACTAATGATAATTCACTTCTGACCATGATATCTCTGTGTTAAGGTGCTTTGGAGTGTTCCACTTATAGTCAAATAAGTTATGGCTTATTTGGGGTTATGGTTCATTCTGATTTATGTGTAGCATTTAGTAGACGAGCACTGGGAATAAAATAAAAACGACATTTTATGCTCCAAGAAATACTTGGAACTCAATCTATAAAGCCAACATGCTATTAACATTTATTAAATTTAACCTTAGGTTTGATGATATAATTTCGAGTTTTCATCATACAGCAAAATGCTGCCTTCTGCTTCACTGATTCTGGGTTTAGTAATGTGGCCACAGGGTGGCATGATTCCCTTACATACCTTATTGTTGATTAAAAATGAAAAAGACAAAGATATATAAGTTAAATGATAATTCTTTCCCCAATTTTATGTTAAAATATCCAGTTTTTTTTTTTTTACTAACTTGATGTTTCTATACTTTGTTATTAAGATTTGAAAAATATTAAATCCCAGTACCCTAAACTTTGATGTGTTAAAGGTTTTTTTCCTGTAGTTATTAACTTATGGTTATAACACAAATTATGTTTATAATTGAGAAGAATGGTAACTAGGACTATATGTCAGAGTATATTTAACTATAAGTTTTAGCTTTTTTTTTAAAAAAAAAAAACAAAAAACAAAAAAGGCCAACGGGCTGGAGAGATGGCTTAGCGGTTAAGAGCACTGACTGCTATTCCAGAGGTCCTAAGTTCAAATCCCAGCAACCACATGGTGGCTCACAACCATCTGCAATGAGATCTGATGCCCTCTTCTGGTGCATCTGAAGACAGCTACAGTGTACTTACATATAATAAATAAATAAATCTTTAAAAAAAAAAGGCCAACTTATAAAAACTGATAGAGCATTCGAAACAGGCAGACAAAGATGTTTTTCATCATAAATCGTTGCAAAGGTGTATAGTTACTGGTATGACACTTCCTGGTTTTAAAGGCTTCCTGCAAGGCTGAGTAAAGGAGAACAGGGATGTCAGATGGTTGAGAGGCACAGGCTATTCAAAAGTGATCTTTTATTTAAATAGATGGAAGGTCCACTCTGTTCATGAATTTCATATAGCAACTCTGAAGTCAGAAGGGTTGCTTTCATTTACACAAGTCAAGGAAAGTTAAGTCTTTGGGTGTGGAGTTTGAGTGCATGTTACCTTTTCAAAGTAGATCTATATATCCTCACCTTTGTTGGGAAATAGATAGACTTAGTAGTGATGTATGAGATGTAGAACTTAGCAGGCTCCCAGTAGGAACCTTACTAATGCAGACTTGTGCACTCTTTTCCAGGGCGATTGTGTTGTTACAGTACTGCTTGCTGAAGAGGACAAAGTTGAAGATGATGCTATTTTTTACTTGATATTTTCTGGCTCTACCCTCTATCACTGCACAAGTACCCGGAAAGTCAGTTCTGATACATTGGAGACAATTGCTCCTGGTAAGTATCTGAATGATGTCTTTTCTAGCCTTCATTAGTTATTTGTTATTTTGCTTTTTATTTTGAGGCCAGGTTTTACCCCAGCCTCCTGAGTGCTGGGATTGCTGGCCTGTATTAATATACTGGACTTCTTTATTCTTGGTAAACACACACACATTTGCTTAGTATTGAGTAATAGAAGGAGCAAAGCAGGGTGCTAACCTAACAGCTGGTGTTAAATCTTTAACTAGATAATACTTTTTTTTTTTTGATAATGCTTTTGTTTGTTCCACACACTTATGAACCTAACTAGAAATAAAGTGATGTTATAAATTGAAGGATATCTGGATCAGCAAAACAAAAAACAAACAAAACCCACCAATTTATTGGAGGTTGAGAGTTAGAGAAAACTGAGAGATACATGAGAAGTATACATTCTCATGTGATTATCATGATGGTGCTTCAGATTTTATTCCTGAGTTTCATAGTGTCAAAACCAAAGCAGAAAACCTAATTAGTAATACATGCCTCATGTCTGTGGTGCACAGTGTCTTCGTTAATCCTGAGATTTGAAAGAGAAAGACCAATTCTACCATTATTCTTTAAGGAGAAATAACAAAGCTATCAACATTTATCTGGAGTATTCCTCCAAATTTTGAAGCAAGCTTTATTAAATATTAAATACTAGCTAGGTGAATTCTGGCCAGGTCTACTCCCTGGTATTCCTAGCTGAGTGGCTCAAGACACTTGTTGTAGGTCTTTTTATGGACAAAACTATTCAACCAGTGTATTTTCTCATGGCTTCATTGTTATTTTCTAAGAACTACAGCTCCCAGAATACAGAAGTTAGCTCCCTTGTGTAGATGGGGCTTATGAGTTAATTTTTGGGTCTTATATCTTTTGCATAAAGGCAATGCTTTGGATTTTACAAGCCATAGGACACTGGAGTGCAAGGCTACTTACTACTGCATTTGTAAAAGTAAACACGATGTAAGAAATCAATTACAAGTCATCAGAACACTGCTATTGGATGATATCTCTTGGTATGTCCAACATCTGAAGATGCACCAATTTATGTTTTGGGTTGAGTTTTTTCCTTAGTCTGTCTTCCTTTATAGTTAACAGTTGGACCAGTTTTCACCAGAATTCAGAAGAGCACATTTTGAGGAATACTCCAGAGAATATTGATAGCTTTGTTATTTCTCATTAAAGAATAAAATTGATGTGGCTAATGTGCCAGCATGTTCTAGTGGTCCCCTTTGTTGGTAGAGGTGGTATTAAAATTATTACTTTATGAAGCACTTTGAGTATTGGATCTTACTGTGCCAGATAAGTCTGCCAGCTTTTTCTTCTTGTGTGGTTTCCTATAAATTGACTTAATGTGCAATGCTATGAAATTATGAAAATTATGCTGTGTGTAGAGAACTGAGATATAGTAGCTTGTTATATTTTTACCTATTTCTGAGATTTATTAAAATTCCAGACAGTTATTAGAAATGTATTTTCCAAATATAAAAAGATGGATATGTTAGAGATAGTGAGTTTTTTCCTAAAGAAAATTAGGTATTCTCTTTTATAACTCAAGCCTCCAGCCATCTTATTTCCTGTGGATACATATCATATCAGAAATGCTTATCTGGACTTGGGGGTCTGTTCTCTAGCAGGGACCATTCTGTATTACCAATGTTAACTCATTGCCTGTTGGGAGGGAGAAGGGTTCTCTAACTAGGAGTCAGTCCCTGAGTAGACTTCTGCCAGGAAGTGAAGTGAGATGAGTTGTATGGATTCATTTCTTCTTAATTAGAAAGAATTTATGATTAGAATAACCACCCCCCAACTCTCTCTCTCACTCTCTCTCTCTCTCTCTCTCTCTCTCTCTCTCTCTCTCTCTCTCTCTCTCTCTCTCTCTCTGTCTGTCTGTGTGTGTGTGTTTATTTTTTCCAGGAACACCCTCGCCATACCCTCTGTGTTTCTTGATTCTGAATACGGGTGCCCTAGTGATCTAATCCGACCAGAGTCAGCATTGCACTCCTATACTATTTTTGTCTTCTTGACCCATCCATTTACTTGTAGCTCAGAATACTCTATTTCTCTTCTCTTTTCTATTTATCAGCTTTTCCCTTACCTAAGTCTTCTATTCTCTTTCATGCTTACTGATTCAGATTTTCTCTCCTCCACTCACCTAATTTCATTAAGATTTTTGATAGGAAGTGCCCAGTTATGCCAGAGTTCAGAAAGACTCTCATGTACCCACTGGAGGGTAGAGTAGGGAAAATTATGGCATCACTTTAGTGTGTGGAATCTTTATTATACTCTGGGTGGTATGTGAGAAACTGGTGGAGGCTCCCAACTTGATCCCCCTGCTTTGGTCATCAACTTTGAGACTTTTTGTTTACTTGCCTCTTTCAGCTACTGTCATTTGGATTCGTTCAACATTTTGTAATGGAGGAGATGGATATTGAAGGCTGTGGGTCGAGTGCAGAACCCAAACAACTTTTAAATATCTTGTTCATATCATGAGATTAACTTTGTAACCTAGGATCCAACTGGCTTCAGTCTGCTCTTGTGGCCATCTTAGACTTGGGTTTCCCCTTCCCTTAGGTACTTTCTCATGCTTTTTCTAAAAACACTACAATGTGTCTGCACCCCGTCCTACTGCCTGGGCTTGCTCTCCGTTTATATATCCAGTCAGCTTCTCATACACTGTACGTTTAGCCCATTGCCCTTTTATTTCAGTTAAAGTGTTAGCTTCAGAAGGGCAAGGGTTTGTTTTCACCTGTGTATGCTAATTCAGCTTTTCTGGAATCCCTGCTGCTTGGTGGATATTATTGCATCTGAGCAGACCTTCTAGAGATGTGCCTGTCTTACCCTCCTGTCCCTCTTCCCTCTTTGGGGAACTACAAAGGAGTTTGATTTCTTGACTTGAATTCTTAGCCTGTCACCAAGTCTGTGTTCTCTTCCCAGAGGTGACTTTGATGGTTTCAGTGTGTCAGTCAGTGATAGTGATAGCCTCCAGCTTCCTGTCTGTGGAGGGCCCGTGTCGGCCAATCAAAATTCGTGATAGAAGTCTGTACAGTGCTTTGGCATTGCAGTTACTGGATAAATGCTTTACTGTCACTTTTTTTTTTTTTTTTCTGGTAGCAGGTGTTCCTGACAGGGATGTCTCTGTGCCCTTTCTGCTTATTCGAGGGTGAGCCCTGCCATTTCCAGTCATCTGAGTTCTAAGAAGAAAAAGCTTTGTCCCTTGTTCTCCCCTTTAATGTCATGCTTCATTCAGATAGCTGGCTTCAGTTTTTCTTTGACTTCTCTGTATGAGTCATTGTCTGTGTTTTGTTACATTTAGTTCTTACTAAAACCAGATGATTGATTGACCTTCAGAAAGCAGCTACATTTTGATGCTAGTCTGTAACCTTTTATCAAATATTTTCTGTAAATAGGTTGAAAAATGAAACATTTCTAAATTATAGGAAAAATTCTTACATAATGTAAAACAGTTATAAGCATCCTCCTCTTCTAATGTCTGTCTTTTGGGGGAAAAGGTCTTTTGAGAGGATCGCACTGTCACCAGGCTGTCCCAACTTTGAGCACTGAGATTACATGGGTGAACCACCATGACTGGCTCATTTTCTCCGTGTGTGTGTGTGTGTGGGTGTGTGTGTGTGTGTGTGTGTGTGTGTGTGTTTCTGATAAGAATCTTACAATAAAAAGAGATTATAAAGCAGGAAGATTAGGAGGCTAAGACCATCCTCAGCCACATAATAAGTTTGAGAGTGATCTAGGCTACATGAGATCCTGTATCAAAAGTAAAAAGGAGACTATAAAGAATTTTAAAGCAATTTTTATTGCTTTCCTTTCTTCTACTGAAGATATAATATAGTTCATCTTGAGGTAAATAACATAGAGACCCTTCTACTTTTTATGTTTTTGGATATTTGAATGCCTTATAAAGAACATACTATATATGACATACAGACATACAGTAGTAACATTTAGTTAAAATATTTCAAAAACTTTGAAACAAATTCTCACTCTTAAAATTAAACTCATCTTTGTAGTAATTAACGTTAGAGCCTGATCACAATTCATAACAAAAATGCTCCATTCAAAATAATTTTGAGGGCTAGAGAGATGTCAGAAGGTAAAAATGCTTGCTATATAAGTCTGACTGCCTGAGTTTGATCTCTGGAATCCAGGATGCAAATAGAGACCTGACTTCCATACACAGTCTTCTGAGCTCCCTGCGCATCCCTGCTCTCTTCTCCAGTAATAATAAGTAAACAAAAATTTAGAGACCTTTAAGATGGCTGCTTGAAGAATATCATTTTAGTTTTATTGAGCCAATTATCTCAAATGCATTCTTAGGATGTATAATAAAGTTTGGGGGTTCACTTTTAGTAGTCAGTTTAGGCAAAACAAATAATGATTTTAACATTTACAAATGGAATAGGGATTTAGTATGTTCTGACACTGTATTGTGAAAGGCTTTGGTATAGACTATTTATAAAATGAAATCTTTTTAGTTTACCTCTTAATATACTTCTAGAATCCAAACCGTTTAGTAGTAAAATTACAAACTATTGATGTCAGATTAGGCTCAACACTTAATTATTTTTCTGTTGTTTCATACTTATCAAGAATAGTTGACCATGTAAGGTAGTTTCACTGTGAAATGAAAAAAAAAAATCTATTGTATTTACAAGTACCTTTTAGCTAATGAAAACTTAGAGCTTAGATCTTACAAAGTGGTCCTATGTTTATAGCACCATGTAATTTTTATTTCTTGTGAGCCAAGACACTCTTTTGGAGCAGGGATGGGTTAACAAACCAAGAAGTATTTTGAAATAAAAAGCTACAAGCTTTTAATTTGTACAGTCAAGAATTCTTATAGTTTCCCTACTTAAGTTATCAGTTGTGCCAGGATGTGGTGGCACACACCTTTAATCCCAGCACTTAGGAGGCAGAGGCAGGCGGATTTCTGAGTTCGAGGCCAACCTGGTCTACAGAGTGAATTCTAGGATAGCCAGGGCTACACAGAGAAACCCTGTCTTGGGAAAAAAAAAAAGTTATCAGTTACTATTTCTAACTGAACACTTTATAATAGTCTATGTAATCCAAGTATAAGATTATTTCTTGACAGATTTGAGTTTGTCTATTTGTTTTTTAAAAAATCAATTAATATAGTTCCTATAAAGGTTGTACTGGAAAGACAAACCAGGAAATAGTTGAAGAGAGGAAAAACTACCCCCATCTGTAGTGATGTAGTGGTGATGATGTTGTACATCATTTATATATTTTACCACCTTGTACCCATGAATACAACACTGTAATCCTAGAGTATTAGAACATGAATAACATAATTTGGGAGTATAAATTGGATCTTGGTGTGGGTGGGTGAGAAGGAGGGAGGGAGAGAGAGAGATGTTCTTATTCTTTACATATAAGGTGTGTGTGTGTGTGTGTGTGTGTGTGTGTGTGTGTGTGTGTACGTGTAAACAAATCTATGGCACATCAATGAGACTCAGATTTTACTAGGTAGAGATTGAATAGGGAAAAGCTCAAATGGCTTCTAGAGTAATGATAATAGGAAGAAGGGTTGGAAAGCACTGCCTTCAAGGTTTAGGCTGGAATACAGAAGTCACACTTTTAGAATTCAATAGCCTGCCCTTTTTCACAGTGCACATGATGGGGTTCTAGGTTTGCTGTTGTATTTTTCTTTGTTTGATTTTTGTGTTTTCTCCCTCTCTTTTATTCCCCTGCATGTAGAGACATTCTATAAATGCACCAAATTTGTTCGACTGCCATTAGTCTACAGGATCTAGTAGTATGATAGTGTATATTTCTTTATTTAATCCTCTTTTGAGGGGTAGAGGGCAGTCTGCAAACTGAGCATTTCACTTTTACTGTTCCAGAGGAAGAAAACCACACCAGGTTCTTAAACACTTCTATGATAAACCGAGTAGTAAATCTAGTTTATATCCCATTGCTGACTAATATAGTCTACTCTTTTTGTGTGGGTTGACCTGGGCTTGTCCAGTAAGTGCTTTTAGGGTACTTTTTTAGATCGATGATAAAAACAAAGGCCGGATTGTTTTAGTCTCAAAAGAAGAGATGGCCCTGGGTGGGATGTGTTCTACTTTTAGCGTAACAGGAAATGAAGTAATTTTTGGGTCATAGTTCAGTACTTCTGTTTATTTGTAGCAGTTTTTCGTTTCCATGGGTGCAGATGCTTTAGACAGTGATAAAAAGCTTACAGGGAAAGAAGCCTGCGGGGAGGCTCTCCCAACCTCAGGCACACGTACTTTTGACTGACAGGGCCTAGAATTTGCTGAGTTTAAGAAGACTGTTAACCTTAGATAATTTGGTTCTTACCTGGGTTGCTTCTTGTGTTTTTGTTTAAGTCTTTTCTCCCGTTATTTTTTCAGTTTTTCAGTGCTAACGGCATCAGTTTGTCTTACAGGCTTGCTGGCTTGTGAAATACTTTGTCAAGATTTAGTGATCTATTTTTCTGTGTGTTACTTAAACAGCAGTAGTATTTTGAGAATAGCTACCAGTTCCTGGTGCCTGTTTGCCATGTGCTTTGTGCAATGCCTTCTGATATTTTCAACACTTTGTAAGGTTGATGGTATCATTTTATAGTCAAACCAAAGTCTTCAAGGCTGAATGTGTGTTCGAATGACCACACCTATCTGCAAGAGAACTTGGCACCCAAATCTACGGTTAACTTCATTATTCCCTATAGATTACTTGGTGGATAACAGATCCTTCTTACCTCATAATAATGTTCTGTTTCTATTGTAAACAAAATTGACCTGATAGGGTCCTAAAATGCACTTAAACTTAGGACTTACTCCTCTCAAAAGTTTCTGGGATTCTTGTTTGTTTCTGAATCCTATAGGATAGCTTCTTTTAGAAAATGAGTAAAAATTCAGTACTTTTTCTTTAAAAAAAAAAAAAAAAAGAGCTCTGCTTATGTTTCTCTTGTTACCAGGAAATTGAATGGAAACAAAAACACCATGGAAACTAGTTGAAAAATGTTGCTATTGCACTTCCCCAGTACAACTTCTGTTTTTATTGTATCAAATTTGATATAATTTCCCATCCTGCCTTTGTAGTGTAGCTGTAGACCAAAGCAGACAGAAGATGAATGCTCCTCCTCCTCCTCCAGCAGTCATCTGTCTAGAGTAGGTTTACAGTAGTGAGCCTTACGTGTGCATCTGCACTGATACCAGTTTTATTTCTAGATCTATATTACACAGACCTTAGTTTTAAAAAGTGGTAACCCCCTTCACTTTGCATTTTATTTTAAAAGATACAGGGATTAAAAACTAATCTTGAGCTTGATAGCAATACTCTGCCAATCTTGAGTGTTCTGACCACTCAGTAGATACTGCTTTTTTTAGATTTGTCTTTTATTTCGTGTATTTGCTTGTTTTGCCTGCATGTGTATGTGTACCACTTATGTGCATAAGAAGTTGTCTTAGTTACTTTCAGTTCTGTAATAGAGCACCATGACTAATACTAACTTAGAGAAGAAAGATTTTATTGGGGGCTTGCCATTTCAGAGGCTGAGTCAGTGATTATCATGAAGGAAGGCATGGGAGCAGGCAGGTAGGCATGGTGCTGAAGCAGAGAAAGCTAGCTGTGGATGGCATAAGTTTTTGAAACCTCAAAGCATGACCCTAGTGACACACATTCTCCAATAAGGCCACATTTCCTAATGTTTCCCAAACAATTCCACCAACTGAGGACCACTTAATCATATGAGCCTATGGGGACCATTCTCATTCAAACCACCACATTGCACTTTCTGGCCTTAATATGCTTGTAACTATATAATAAAGCAACATATATTTAGCCCAACATGAAAAGTCCACATAATCTTTCATGGTCTCAATATCATTTCAAAATCTTCTGAGACTCAAGGCAGACTCAATGTTGGTACATACACACCAGCACCACCACCACCATCATTCCAAAAGTTGAGGAATGGTGGCACAGTGAGGAAAAGGCAAGACTGAAACCAAAAAGAGCAAACTTAAATCTTTGTAGTTTAGTCTCTGATGTCAAAGGGTAGCGTCCACCCTTCCAGCTTTATTGTCTGTAACACACTTCTCTCCGACTGGTTCTACTTCCAGTATGCAACTTTTCCTGGCAGGCATCTCACGGCTCTGGTACTTCCAGAATCCTGGCATCTTCGATGTAATTCAGGCTTCATTTTCCCAGCTACATGCAGTGGTCTCTCAGGGTCTCCATCCAGGGCCTCCTGTGCCCGGCACCTAGTCTTGGGAGCATTCCTTAGTGGTGGAAGAAGATTCCATAGCTCTTTTACTCCTGTCTTCTTGACTCTAAAGCTATGATCACATGGCCAATGCTCCCAAGTTTGCCTGCTTGGGATAGAACCTGGCTGCCTCTTAGAGTTACATTTGTTGTTGCTTTTTAGGAACAGGTAATTCCTTATGCCTTGTCTAGTTTCAGGTTGGAAGCTTAGCTGGGGTTCAGTCTTGCTTCAGGGGTACAGCTTTGTGTGTTAAGTCTTAAAAGTTTGGCTGTAGTGGAGCATTCAGTGGCATGTAGCTCCTAGCCTCAGGTCACGTGATACCTGTTGAACTATACAGTGGGAGCACAGTCTGCTTCATGTGTGCCCTTTTCTGAGTTGGGCTTGTCACCACAGCACTGCGTCATCTTTATTTGAACCAGGTGATTTGATTGACATGCTTGTTGCCTTAGTGGTTGGGACAGGTGAAAGGTATCGAGGAGGGACTGTCCTGCAACATTTGGCCCTTGGCCTGCTAGAAGCGTGAAAGGTTTCCCTTCTGAATGTTATACATTCTTGGATTTACCATATGGTGGTGTGGAGCTATCTGTGCCGCTCCTCCCTTATCTCCGGTTTTCCTGTTGCTAGTGCAGATCTAACTCTGCTCAGCAAGCCTCAGAGAATCTCTTGTATGCTGGACCTTAGAGGATCCTAGAGCTTTCACTCTGTAATTTCTGTTCAAATGTAACAGCACATGTTGATAGCCTGTTCTTTGTTACATACTATGTTACCAGAATGGTAAAAGCTGGGGTTCATATTTGCTACCTATTTGTTAAAGATATCACTCATATTTGTAAATAACAAGAAGAAAACCAAAAATAGAATTTTAAGAAATTGAGAGAGGAAGGTTTTCTTTTAGAAGGTGAAATCTTGTTGCCATAAAAAAAGCTGGAAGGACCCACTTGGGTTCTTCTTTCATCAGTATATTCAATTTTCTTTGCTGCCTGTGCTCTCTTTAGGTCATGACTGCTGTGAGACAGTGAAGGTGTTGCTCTGTGCTTCCAAAGAGGGCCTTCCTGTGTTTGTAGTCGCTGAAGAAGACTTCCATTTCGTCCAGGATGAGGCCTATGATGCAGCTCAGTTCCTGGCAACCAGTGCTGGAAATCAGCAGGCTCTGAACTTCACACGGTTCCTTGATCGATCGGGACCTCCTTCTAGAGATGTGAACTCTCTCGATGAGAAGGTTGCACTGGCATTCAGACACCTGAAGCTGCCCGCAGAGTGGAACGTGTTAGGGACAGATCACACTTTGCATGGTGAGAAGTCACAGACTTACAAACTGCCTTGGGATACCTCTGCTTTCCCTTTTAAACAACCACTGTGGTTCAAGCCTCCTCAGTGGCTGAGTAAACTAGACTTTCCGCACGGAGTAGTTTTCTTCTTCCAGGGGCATAGCCTAAGTAGACTGGCACGCCTCTGTGCATCTGGATTGACTGCTCAAGCAAGGCAGGTGATTTACGCTTCATGAGAAGAATAGCAGAGTAATCTTTTGCTGTTTATTTACAAAATTATAACTATAGGATTTTTTCTTATGTGAGGTTCTGTAAAAATACTGTGGAGTTGTTGGGAGCAGTAGTAGAGGAGTGTCAGGAAAGCATGACCTCCAGATAAACATTGAGAAACTTGGCGATTCTTTGGCCAGGGTATTGATTCTATGACTCCATATAAGGTTCATAAAGGATTGCATTAAAAAAAAAAAAAAAGCAACGCTGTTATAATAAATACTTACATTAAATCTCTCTAATTAGGTAAGGATTTCCCCATATAATTGCTCTTACAGCAAATGATATCTAAATGTTATATTACAAATATGTATATTTTAATAAAATATTCCTGATTCATAAATACATCCTGTTCCTGTCCTTAGAATAAATACAATTGAGAAAAATGTATAAATATCCCACATAGCACACAAATTATCCTGGCACTGCCAAGACATTAGGATCTAAATATGTGACATTTAGAGCCTCAGAACCTATTAGAATACTTACTGATGGATCCCGATTATTCCTAATCCTGTCATTTCTGTGTCAGATATGGGAACAATTACCATTACACTTTCATTCTGTCTTACTTAAAGAGTGCCCAGGACTTAGTTTGATCATGTTCTCATAATCTAAAAGAATAGTTAGAGAAACAAAGGTCCGAAGTTCTGTGCCTCAGACTACATGTCTTTTTGTTTTTAAACAGCATCCCCCCCTTGTTCCCAGGTGTGTGTGTGTGTGTGTGTGTGTGTGTGTGTGTGTGTGTGTGTGTATTACTATTCCTAGACTTTCTGTAATATAAAGGGATACTAGAAAAGGCTAATTTATAGGCTAATCATAGAAAAATACAGAACTACAAGATTACATTACATACTTTTAACAGTGAGTTTAATGGTTTGTATATGAAGTATTCCAGAGGTAATTTTGGGAGGCTTGGGACCCAGTTAGTGGTGTTATTGAGAGGTAGCTATTTGGATCATGGAGTATGAGCCTCGTTAGTAGATTAATCCATTGATGAGTTCCTGGTTGAATGAACTATGAGGAGGTAGGCCTGGATGAAGGAAGTCAATCACTGAGGATGTGCTAGCAGTATATTGTGTCACTGGCTTTCCCCCTTTCTGCTTCCTGATCACCATGAGGTAAGCAACTTGGTTCCACTATGTTACTCTGTCATAATTTACTGCCTCACAGTAGGCCCATAAAGAATGGAACCAGTTCACAAGCTAAAACCACAAGCCAAAGGAGATGTGGCTCAGTTGGTAGAGTGCTTGCCTAACATAAATGAAGACTTGGATCAATCTCCAGCACCTCATAAATTGGGTGTTGTGAAGCACAGATGTAATTCCAGTCCATAGCAGGTAGATACAGGAAGAACAGGAGGTCAGGGTTATCTTCTGCTACATAGTAAGTTTAACAAGTTCATGGTCAGTTTGGGATATCTGAGGAAAAAAAAATGGGAATCACTTTTTTCCCGATTGTTTGAATGGCCCACATTTTGTCATAGTACCCAGATCGATTGACACGAACAGCTAAAATTAAAACTGTGAAATTCAGACATGGATGCAGAATAGTATCTTGCATATTGCCTGTGGAAATGCCAACTTTGAAGAAGTTTGGTAGTTTTCTTATATCACTCAGCATCCCTTTTTTCGGTATTACCCTAGAAAAATGAAAAATAAAAGCATATTCTCATTAAAATGTCTATATACAAATGTGCCTAAAGCAGCTTAATCATGCACCACCAAAAATGAAAACAGCTCACATCCCTCCCTCTGAGTGAACATACTAACAAATTGTGATACAGCCAACCGGTTGAACATCACTCAGCTATCAGAAGGAGCAAAATGTTGATATGTACAACGACTTAGATGCACTTTGATTGCTTGTGCTTAATTTAGAGTCAGTTCCCAAAGAGTATATAATATATAGTTCTGTTTATATATTTGAAAAAGTATTATGAAAGTAAACAAATTTTGCTTGGCAGTAATGGTACATACCTTTAATCTCAGCATGAGGGATGGGGTACAGGGACAGAGACAGGCAGATCTCTAGGAGTTCAAGGATAGCTAGGGCTACACAGAGAAACCCTGTCTTGAAAAACCTAATATTAAATGATTGGTTGATTGATTTTAAAAGTCAGTGATTGCCTGAGAGTAGAGTAGGGAAAAGGTCTGAGTTTATAGTCTTAATCATGAGAGAATTCTTTGTTTGATATTGGAATTATTCTGTAGCCTGTTTTAGTGGTAGCTTATAGGATCCTAATCCACATGGTAAAACTCCTCCCCAAAGTGAATTTTATTGTATAAATGCATTTTAAATAGTAACTAAAATTCAAAAGTAACTGAACTAGTTAAATATAAACTTTGCAAGGTAAACTATTTAATATATTTATTTTATGTGGTATGTGTATGTGTGTACACATGTACAAACATGCCATAGCACCCATGTAGAGTCAGAGCAGACTGCAGGAAGTTAGTTCTCTTTATTACATGAGTTTGTGGAATAAAACTTTGATTGTCAGACTTGGTGGCAAATGCCTTTTCCTACTAAATCATCTGACTGGGTAAAACTAATAAAGATACTTAATTTTAAAAAGTATGTAAGTTAATGGCTGGAGTCATGAATCTGATTTTGGGTGCTCTCAATCAGTCTGTACCGTAGACAGTTGGCTCAGCTGTGTGTTAGAATCTAGGAACATTGGCTGTGATCAGGATAGATGAGCATAAGTTAAGAGCTTATGTTTGCTATTAAAGGATGAATGCAATGGAATAATATGTCTACACCAATCATTTTATATAGTGGTGAAATGTATTTTAAAGGAAAGAAGCAATGAAACAAGCTTGGTCCCATCCCTGTCTGGGATGGAACAGAGGTAGACAGGATACCTTGTTAAGAGAGCCACTTGCTGTTGAATTTTGTTCCAGAGTAATACTTCTAATACTGTACAAGGGAGGTATGCAAGATTTATGGTAATCCTTCCATTAGTTGTTGAGGTGCAGTGCTCCTCACCCTAACTCTCACCCCATGTCAGTGACTCCTTTGAAATTAGTTCCTGTTTCTCTTCAGGGGAAACAAATGCATATAGCTGCCTACTCATAAACATTTACATATAACAAATTTCACAGCCCTCCTGAACATCAGGCATGAACATGAAGTTAAGAAGCCCTGGCTCAGCTTTGAGGTTTTTTTTAATGAAAAGAAATAAGGAAACTAAAGTTAACTCGTTATCGCCTGGTTTCATTATGACAGTTTGTGGAAGACATAAATTGTTGCTTAATTATTTCACCAAGAAAGTGACCAAGAGTATAGCCTGGTAGTGCATACTGGCTTGCAGGCTAGTTGTTTAAATATACCATGACAACTAGCTCATCATCTTTTCAATGTACAAAACATTGGTAACCCCTTTCAGGACAGTAACAAGTCTCATGAAAGGATAAAACTGATCTGTCGTGAGAGGAAGGGTCTGTAAAGAGCAGCGAGGTTGCTTTGCTCTGCTTACTTTTGCTCAAGATAGTCTTAACTTTTGAGCAAGGAAAAATTTGTTTTTCATCCTTTAAAAGATTGTGTTATTTATTTACTCATTCATTCGTTTGAGACAGCACCTCACAGTGTAATCCTGGCTGTCCTGGAACTTATTATGCAGGTCAGACTAGCTTAGACTAGAATTCATAGAGATTCACCTATTCCTGTCTCCAGAGTGCTAGTATTAAAGGCAAGCTCAGTGATACCCAGCTGTATTTCATTTATTTTTATTTTATGATATAGGTATTTGCTTGTGTGTGTATGTTTGTACCATATGTGTGCCTGATGTCCACCAAGATCAGAAAAAGGCATCAGATCCCTTGGAATTGATGCTACTGATATTGCCCTTTGGGTGCTGGGAACTGAACCGGATTCTCTTCAAGAGCAGCAAGTGCTCTTCACCACTGAGCCACCTCTGAAGCACTTATCCATTTTATTTCTTCCACATGTTCCTTGATCTCAAGTTTATATAATGAAGTCTCCACACTATGCATTTTGCACCAGGCTTCCTTGAGTGCAGGTAATAAAGGCTCATCTGGGGGGAAGGTGAGTTGTGCAGCACAGATATTCTTTTCTTTTTTTTGTTCCCTGAACTTTCAAGTCTTATTTAGTTGCCTTAGTTTTTCAGTGTCTGTGTGGTTAGGGAGAGTGGTAAGTTGAGTGGTTTCTCCTGGAAGACCATTGTATTGTAGCAATCAGTTTAACTCGCATATAGAAGGGCCCATTAAATATTTACTGTACATAAAGCAAGGAGAAACACATCCTAGTGAATATTTCCACCTTGAAAATTAATTGTAAGTGTCCAGCCATACCCACAGTTTTGGTAGAGGGAATAATGGCAGGCTTAAGATGAATTCCCTAAGCATAAGCACTGCATTCTCACTGGTTGATTTTGGTTAGTAGATAGTCAACCTTAACCATGTGGTTGATTTAGATTCCACAGCCCTTTCAGGATGTTCAATAGCTTTCCTTTATAAAGTCTGTCCTTATTATACTAGTCTGCATTTTTTCTAACTGTCTTCTTTGCTAGAGAAGAAAATGTAGACAGATTGCTGTGGATTTTTGCCTGTCTTGCAAAGGATTGATAACTGTGGTCTCCTACAATAGATGGTACCTACCTAGCAGCAGCAAGGCTTAAACTCAGCAAGGCTTGCTGCCTCCAAGGCCTATTACTGTCACACTTCTTCTCATTCTTCTTCAGAGCCCTTCTCTGCCTGTTAAAGACAGTTCCATTCCTCATGCAGTGTGAAGATGACTGCTTCTTATGGGTCTGCAGATTTATTCATAGGCCAGAAGTGGACAGGGTGGTGACTTTGGAATCTCACAGCTACGGGTTCCAACAGAGCTGTGAGACAGGCTTGGTGGGTTCATTGATGTGATAGAACAGGACATACAGTCCTTGATTATTGCACCATCCAAAGACTCAGCCATTTATTCAGGAAACAGCACTTGAAAAAGATTAAAATATTCCAACAGACCCCTTGTGGTTGAACGCCTTCTGGGTCCATCAGTTTTTCTTGCAGCTCTGGGCAGCTCTGTGAAAATGCATCCAGCATGAAAGAGCAGACAGCGACTGGAACTTACAGGCCTTTCTGCTCTCCTCCTCTGTGGTTTAACCAAGCCACAGCATAAGTGAGGTTGCTACCATTTTAATCTAGACTGATCTCTATTTTTTGAGTGATATTTTTAAGGTTATGGAACCTTTAGGAGGTTGGGCCTTGCTGGTAGGAGAGATCACTAGGGGCAGGTCATTGGAGATGGTACCTACTCCTGGTTCCAGCCCAGGTCTAACTGCTGCTCTGTGTGGTGCCATGTGAATAAGCTTTATCTACATCTTCACATTGCTGTTTCCCCTGCTGTGACTGGGTGAAATTTCTGATACAAAGAGCAAAATAAAGCCTTCCTTCATTAGTTGTTTCTGACAGGCATTTTGATCACAACTTTGGGAGAAATAACTAATACAGTGGTCAAAAAGAAACACAGCCAAAACAGGTCATATGAAATAACACTTTGGAGCCCTAAGTGTACCTGCAGGAGAAACAACCAGGAGGACAAAGATGAAAAGGAAGTTGTTGGAAACACCACACGAACATGCTATTTCCCTTGATGCAGTTAAATTCCTCTTGTGATGAAGGACCCAAATGACAGTGTAGGGAATGTACAACCTAAAGGCAGAGTTAACAGCTGAAGAGGTGGCTGGGGTAAACATGCTGCTGTATAAGCACGGCAATCTGAGCTTGGATCCTAACATCCTGTAAAAAGCCAAGTGCAGTGGCTTCTATCTGTGACACCATGCTGGGTGGTAGAGACAGACCCTGGGAGCTCCCTGGTCACCATGCCCGTAAGCACCTCCAACCTACCCCACAGAAGTTTAGTAACTCCCCAAATACAGAAGAAGAACACCAAGAATCATGAGCTAAGGAACCATAGCAAATGGAAAAAGTGATTGTGAATTATGAAACTTGAGATGAGGAGGAGGAGGAGGAGCAGTCTGGGAGGTAGAGGTTAACGGCAGAGCTCCATGCTGTGAGAGCAAGGCAGACTAGATAAAATTCCACTTACATTTTCATCTTTGCCCTTTGCTGCCTCTTTTTTTGAACCTAATTCATATGACTTGTATGAAAACACAATAAAATATGAAAAAAGAATGGATGGTTATTTAATCAATCTGAAATGCATGTGTGAAGTGGCTCTATTTTATTAAACAATAAAATGGAACATCACATGACAGCTTTATTGAAAAAAATCTCAGTAAAGATGAAAGTAGCTTTATACAAAGACATTTACTGTAGCGTTTCATTTATATGGACTTTTCAAATAGGCAAAAACCATGAAAAATTGAAAGCAGTGGTTGGCTCTAGTAATGAAGCCCTGACCAGAAAAGAGCATAAAGGATCTTTGATTTTCTTAATGTCCTACATTTTGATGGGAGTTTTGACAGTCCAGGTATCAAGTAGACTGGAGGTGGTAGTGTGTACCTTTAATCCCAGCACACAGGAAGCAGAGGCAGGCAAATCTCTCTGAGTTTCAAGACCAGACTGATCTTTATAGTGAGTTCTAGGAAAGGCAAAGCTACATAGTGAGACCTTGTCTCAAAAAAATTATCAAATGTTATACTTGTATTTTCCTGTATCTTAGTCATTTAATTCCAGTATTGAATTCTGGTTGATGGTACCCATCAAGTTAGTCTGATGTCTTCAGCTTCCTTTGAATGAATATCTGGAAGAAAAGATAGTTGATAAAGCGAATACATTGATAGAATATTTATTGTGGGACTTAAACTGTTGAGTATCTGGTGATTCCATAATTCTTTTGAATTACATGTATTTTAAATGATAATAGAAAATGGGGAGTGGGGCTGAAAACAGCCATGAAAGAAGGTGTTGGGCCTTATGATGACGCAGAACAAAGGAACTTGAAAGAGTAGAGGCTGGGAAGGAAGCTCCTTTAAGGACATTTTACCTGATAAGGCTGGAATTAACCAGCTCTGGAAAAAAAAAATACCCACATATTTCCTGGTCTGTAAGTGTTTGGTGTTTTGATAAGGTGGTCAGGATGTTTGTGAGAGGCGTAAAAGCACAAGTCAGAAGTTTTTAATCCTGATGAGAGTTTTTCCTGCCTTTTCTCTAGCCTTGCCACTTCCTCAGAGGCTATGCTTATTAAAATTTATGGTTGGAAACATAATTATTTCTTCAAGGGCATTATCTTCTCTGGTTTCTTGTGGGAGTAGGGTTTAGTTCTTAGAGTCCTGAGTATCAAACCCAGCCCCTGTGTTTGCTCAGCAAGCATTCTGTTCCTGAGCAGTCCCGCCTCTACCACCCATCCCTGAAAGCATTGATATCAGTCTCCGTCCCTGCTTGAACACCTAGCAAATCTTGAGTTGATCCATGTATAAATAGGATTTGGGAGAGAAAAATATGAAAGACCATTTGCTTTTAATGAAATTTATATTGGTCATAGGTAACACAAGTGATATTAGGAAGCAGTGCATTTGAGACTGGACAAATCCCAAATCTCAGTGTTTAAGAGCTCGTAGAGGCCCTGAGTTCAGTTCCCAGCACTCAAGTCAAGTGGCTCACAGCTACCTGGAACTCTAGGTACTTCTTCTCTTAGACACTGCACATGAAAAGTCCCCCAGCCCCAAAGAAACAAAATCTTTTTTAAAAAATTGTTTATAAAAAACAGTACACTTCATCGTTCACTCCTGTTGTGATATTCACATACAGAAACATCTGAAGATTTCAGACAAAAAGTAAACACTGGGTTCATCCAAGAAGTCTAGAATGCTTTGGCCCTAGCGCCTGTCTTCACACAAGAGGATGAGCTAGGAAAAGAGTATTGCTAGTGAAGATAGCATGTACTGTGAAGCCCAAGACCAGAGGCAGAGAACGGGAGGAGAACTCTACAGCCAGGCATTAGTCTAGCATTTCATCTACCCTTCTCTGTTACAGCAGCTCTCAGTGAGGGGATGGTGGCTTACTCCAGGGATATGAAAGTGAAGCTCTGAGAAGCAAATGAACCATACCTAGCCACCCTATGGTTAAGGCCAGGCCTGGACCCACTTTTGCCTGGTCTGAAGCCCTTTCTCATCTTACCCATACTTTTAGTGACCCAGTATGCCAAGAAGGATCCTTCATTTCTAGTAAAATAAACCCAAGCACTTGTTTTCGCTCCTAAAGTTATTAGTGTAGTCTTACAGTTATCCCATTGTACCTGAAGATTCATTTCATTTTCTCATTAAGCAAACACAAGGCTGGTAGTGCCAGCAATTTGATATGCCCTTAGTGTGAAGGACTAAAGACCTGTGTGTACTTAACAAGTCTAACCTGTTTGTAGTGTTTAACTAGCCAATTCCTGTCTGAGCATTCTTTAAAAAGTAATTATACCCTTCAGGTTATACCCATCTCAGTCCTGAAAACTGTTCATCTTAGATCCCTATCATATGGAAGGAGCTACATTTACTTCTATTATTGTTGTCATTTTTTTAAATGGAAGGAACATAGTGGACTCACCTGTATCAACCTCTCTGAAAAAGCACAGAAACAGCTTGGTTTTCTACATGGGTGTTTGTCTGCTGTTGAAGATGTCGTGTCACAATTTTTTTTTCTAGCTTTATTTTTGTCTTTACTTGAAAAGCAATTTTACCTGGAATAAAGTTGTTTGCTGCATGTTACGCACACATGACCTTCAAGATGCTAGATATTCAAAGGCAACACTGTCTGCCTAGACTGGTCTTTTCTGTTGTTGTGGGGTTTTGGTCTTCGTTGGTGGTAGTTGTTACATGCTTTTATTTTCATGTTCTTCCCCATTCACAGATGGTGGCCCTCGGGAAACCCTGATGCATTTTGCTGTGCGGCTTGGACTGCTGCGGTTGACATGGTTCCTGTTACAGAAGCCAGGTGGCCGTGGGGCTCTCAGCATCCACAACAAGGAAGGGGCAACGCCTGTGAGCCTGGCACTGGAGCGAGGTTACCACAAGCTTCACCAGCTTCTGACTGAGTAAGTGTCCCTTCCCGGTCCCCTCTTGTCAGTAGCCCCACCCCATAGTTCAGAGTAGTACAGCCCACTGGCTCTGCACCTCGACTGTGCTGTGGCGAAGGAGGGCTGTAAGCTTGCTCCTGCTAACTGCTTCGTTGTAAGAGACCAGCGTGAGTCATGTTGCCATTTTTCTTTCTCTTGTCTCTGTTTTCATTGCTTCTTGCCACTTGTGTTTTATTGAGATCTCAATGAAATCTTGTCTGTGGAGGTAGTGTAATGTTACTAATGTATAGATGATATGACCAAGTAGAGGAAGAAACAGTTTTACTGTGCTACTCTTTTTCCTTGTAATGTCTTCAAGACATGAACAAGATAATTAGAAATTAATAGTTAGGTGTTCTAATTGTATATAAAATATGGTAAAAGTTGAATTTTGGTTTGAATGAAATTTCTGTGAATAAAGCTAAGAGAAGTAGTTTCTTATGAGTGCAGTTAAAAGCAATTACATTGTTATAGAAATATGCAGTAGGAAATCCTGTTTGTCTTTGGGTTCAGTTCTGTGTTTTTTTAAAGACTCCTTTGGAGGAAGACTACTAGTCAAAACATTGAAGAATGTTTCTTTTTTCCTTTATAAGTAAAGGAATAAATGCTTTAGAGTACCCACTGCTTCTTCATTGGAATATTTTCTTACTTAGTATATTTTAGTAGTTTCATGGTCATCATTCTTCTATTATATGAGCCAAAACTATATTGGTTCCTTGTTCTTTACTATTGAGAGAATCCTTGCAAATTGAGGCAGTATTTCCAGATTCTCAGATATTATCCTTTGCTAGAGTCAGACTTCATATAGTTGGATTTCCATGTCATTATTAGTCGCATGTGAACACAATAATCGGGAAGGACCAGGAAGAGGGCTTAGGATTTAAGACAGCTTACAGTTATATAAGCAGAACTCTTTTTTTGTTGCTGTGGTTTGTCTCATTTGCTAGGCTTATAGCCTTCCCAGTCAAGGCCAGCCAGAAAAGTCTTTGCAGACAGCTTTGCAGTGGTGCTGAGATGCAGCAGTGGAAAGGAGGGGCACCCTTCATCTTGGATGAGCTTTGGACACCTGAGCTCCTACATTCCACAATGTAGTCTATTCTGTTCCTCCATGCTTACCTTCTGGCCAGTGATCAGTTTCATTCTGTTGTTTGCCTCATGGTTTCAGAGAGGGCTGCATAGTTCTAAAAATTGAGACAATTAACTCAGAACATCTATTACTATTTTCAAAGGCAGTTCCTCCAGATTTGATGTTGCAGCTGAGTGTTTGCTGGGAAGTGGAGTTTGTTAGGTTAGGACTGCTGTCCAAATGGGGAAATAAGATGATTGCAACAGCTTCATTATATGTTTAGACCTGGGTGTCACAAGACGGTTATTGTAGCATGATTTGAAATTTGGAATGTAATTATTCTTGGAGATTTTTACTTACTTTAAAACTGAAGGTCACTAATGATTCATCTTACAGGGGAAGGTGAGGGGAAGTCCACTCGAGAGGTGAAGAGCATGAGCACTCACTACAGGCCCCTCTGCCTTAGTGAATTCCTCTGGGTAGTCAGTCACTGGTTTAAAGCCAACCAAAGTGCTAAGTCACAGCTGCCCACTGAAAAAGTAAATGCGGTTCTCCTCATTCTGTCAGTCTTAGTTGAGCACCAGTAGGCTTTGCTAGAATTTCAGTCATGATGGTAAGTCAGGAGAAATATTTTTTTCTCTGTGTGTTGTGGGGACTCTGTCTGTCTGTCTCTCTGTGTGTCTCTGTCTCTCTCTATCTCTCCCTCTGTCTGTCTGTCTGTCTCTCTTTGTCTCTGTCTCTCTCTGTCTCTGTCTCTCTCTGTCTCCCTGTCTCTCTCTCTCTCATTCTTGTGGCCAAATTTGGTTACATAACTCACAGTGTTATATAACTATCCCTACTATCTATTTCTAGAACCTACCATGAACTCTCATAGGAACCCTGTACCTATGAAGCACTAGCTCTGTACTCACTCTGTCCCCATCTCCTGGTAACCTCTGTTCTACTTTTTTCTCCAAGAATCCTCATTCTGAGTACCTCACATAAGCAGAAGGTAGAACGTTTGTCCTTCCACATCTAGTTTCTTTACTATTATATAATATCCTTAAGATTCAGCTGTCAGGTGAGCATGGTAGTACATATATTGAATTCCAGCACTTGGGAGGCAGAGGTGGGTGGATCTCTATGAGTTTGAGGCACCCTGGTCTAGATAGGATGTTCTAGAATAGCCAGGGCTATTTAGAGAGACCCTGGCTCAAAAACAAAAATGATTCAGCTGTGTTACATAGTATGTATCAAAATAATAGTATATATTTTAAGATTCTAAAATGAGATTTAAATGTTCTCATAAAAAGTAGTGGATAAGGTGGTGAGTATGTTAAGTGAGTTGATTTATACTGTATACACCTATCAAAATAATCACACCATAAATATGAAGGGTTTTTTTATGTCATCTTTTTAAAGGCCCAAATAAAGTTAAAAGGCAGAAGAGAAGTAACCTAAATTTTGGTCGACAGATGAATAAGCAAAGTATGTACATTAGAGAGGAATCGGGCAAATTATGGTAAGAAGGTAGTGAGCCTGAAGTGAGTGACAAGTCTCTTACCAGACTCTTCATTGCTCTTTCTACTTGTGGGATCCTTACCAAGAGTCTGAGGGTGGGATCTGTAGTTCTTCAAATACAGCAAACTTATGGACATTACTGAGGAAAGGGTTTGTTTTAAAAGACTCAAGAAAGTTTTTTTGAAAGTTAAGAATTGCCGGCTGCACATCTCTCCAGTATATACTAAAATCATTAGACATTGGATGACTTGCCTGTCTTTCCCTCACATTTTAATTTTCTTCCTCACTAGGCCTGATCCACACTGTCTCCTTCTCTGTCTATCATATCTTTTTCTTTCCCCTTCCTTTTGTGGTACTGAGGGCTGAGCCCAGGGCTTTAGGAATGGTCCTCTTGTACCTTTTACTACTGAGCTGCAGTCTTAGCTCTTTGGAATATATATAGAATGCTTACCTGTGGAGGGCAGAGGCCAACACAGGGTGACTTCCTCTTTTGAAAAGGGTTTTTGTTTTGTCGTGAAGCAAGCTTTGTTTGTTTGTTTGTTTGTTTTTGGCTAGACTGCTTGGACAGCACCTTGATTGTCTTGTCTCTGCCCCAGCATTAGGGTGACAGATCTAGTCTACCATGCCTGGCTTTTTATGTGGGTGTTAGAAATAGGAACTCAAATCTCTTGTTTGCACAAGTACTTTACTGAAACATCTCTGAGCAAAGGCCTGCCTCTTTCATCACCTCCTTTTAAAATTAGGACCAGACTGAGGAAGAGTTATGTACCTAAAAGAAAAAAAAAAAAGCAACTAACTAAATAGCTATTTACCTTCTAGTCTCTGATGGTTACTGTAATTGTCAGCTTAATAGAATGTCCTATCACCTGGGAGATGGGTTTCTGGGCATGTCTAGGTAAGATTATCTTGACTGAATTTATTGAGGTAGGAAGAACTGCCCACTGTAGGTGGCCCCATTCCCTGGCTGGGGTATTAAACTATGTTTAAGTGGAGAAATGAGCTATGTTTTCTGATTGTGAATATAGTATGACCAGCTAGTTCATGCTTCTGCTTCCTTTACTTCCCAGCCAAGATGGACTGAACCCTGCGAGCCAGAATAAATCCTTAAGTTGCTTTTTCCAGCCTATTTTTTTTTTTTCACAGCAATAAGAAAACAGATTGTAAAGGATTGTTTACAAATATACTCTGAACAAAAGTAAAGGTGTAACCGAAATGATTACCAAGATAGTACCATTCCAAACATCACACCCTTAATGATGAACAATGGATGGCGTGGATTACGTTGTTTACGATTATATCACTCATGGAGGCTTAAGGGCATGCGATGACCACACGATATGGTTCCAAATCATTTCACTTTTTAGTTCAGTTCCCACATCCCAGCCCATTCTTAACAAATAGAATTTTTGTGTTTATTCAATCAGTTTTACACCTTTACATTTTTAAAATTATTTCTTAAAGATTTATGTGTTTTGCTTTTATGTAGCTATGTGCACTAACTACTTGCATACTTGGTGACCATGGAGTCATAAAGGGGACATCAGATGCCCTGAAACTGGAGTTTTGAGTGGTTATGAGTCACCATGTAAATTTTGGGAACTGAACCTGGGTCCTCTGGAAGAGCAACAAGTGCTCTAAATCTCTAAGCCATCTCTAGACCTTGAGTGCTACACCTTTCTGGGATAATTCATTTGCAGGTAAAAAAAAAAGTATGCCCAAGTTCTTCACGTCATACATTCACACATAGTCTCCCAGTCTATATACACTGTCCAGTTTCTTTACAGTAATGAAGTAAGCCACATCAGGACTATGAAGATGTGAGGCTCTGCACAGAGATGATCACATCCTGTACATCTTTCCCTTCATCTCCTCAGGGTTCAGCTTTAGAGTGAGGCCCTAGATCCAAAACATTGTGGCTCTGCCTCACTAGCTTGTAACCGCTGAGCCTTGCTGTCACTAAGCTTGCTGTGAGCCTTGCCACAGAGTCACTATTAAGGATATTTTTGTAAGTTTTCCTTTTTTACTGCTTTTCATTCATTCATTCATTCATTTTGTAACCCATAGCCATTAACTTTCACTTAGTATATCGAAAAGGAAGGAATTGTTTATTGGTTTGTTGCTCTCATTTTTATCTTATTCTATTACTGGGAGTATATTTATGATCTGAAAATTTATCTTCAATAAAATGTAGTCCTGCTCCAGCCTCAGGTAGATCATAGTATTTTCTTCTAGTTTGCAGTTTCTACCAGAATCTCTCATGTATTAGTGATGGATCGAGTAGGGACAGAACTCCGGTTGACAGGTTCAGGGCTTACTGAATACTAAGAGGTGATGGCCATATGTAGCCTTGGAACAATCTGAGAAGAAAAGCTTGAACAAATTGTTCTCACATTTGACTGCCGTCGCACACATCATAAAGAACGAGTTTTAGAACCTGCATCCTTTGTGCAGATGACACTGAGAGCATGGTAGCACCTAGGAGTGTAAGCCCAGTAGCATGCTGGCTCCACCACTCTGGGTACATTAAGCAGCTTTTCCTCTCCCCATTTTGCTTTCTTCATCAGATAAAGGATGATAATGTCTCATCATCCTCAAGTGATAGCTATAGAGACCTAGAGTATGTAGTGCAAAAATTATGGTTTAGTGGCCAGGTTCTAGAGATTGTAGAATAAATAAAGGGGCATCAGTATTGGAGTTTGGAGAGAGATTCTGTGCTGTGTGTTGATTGCTGAAAGGTGAAGAGCTTCAGTGACGCCTTAACTTCCTCATTTGCACTCATGATTTGGAGAAAGTCTCTCATCCACTCCAAGCCACTGCTTTAGGTCTTTGATAAATAAAACCGTTCCACCTCTGTTGCTGCTCTCCCTTAGTCATGTGGGGGCTTGAACCAATTGAAATGTGTGCAGATGCTTTGATAAACTACATGGTGATCTCCTGGAAAGTCTCATAAAATTGTGCATAAAAATGTCAGTAAACTTAAGGCCACTCCACTATAAACTCAAATTCCAGCTGGTTGGTCTGCTGAGAATTCTTTTTTGTAATATATATCATGGCTTTCTGAAAGTTAAAATTAATAGAGAAATGGAAACAATTTCAGGAATATCACAGGTTGATTTAAAAATGACTTATGGTGCCACTGTCTTTAGAAAAGAATTTCTTTTAAGATTGTCAACTCTCAAGTATTTACATAAAATGCTAAGATATTTCAGTTGCTATTAAGAGCCAGTTTATGAGTATTTATCTTCATAAGCTTTATCTGATTTTTAGAATTGGTTATGTATTGAGTGCTTGTGTACACTATGGATTGCAGTACAACCCATAGTTAGCATATTTCAGATGTTATTTTAACCCTACAATGACCTTTCTTAAGTAAATGTTATGTGTGATTTATGGATGAAAAATGGTTGTTGAGACAACTAAACTAACTAGGATACATAAAAAAGTGATTTGACACAAACCTCAGTAGAAATACAAGGCCAGCAGTCTTCCCTGTGTAGAAGTTTGACAGAAAAAGAAGAAATTCAGGGAAAGACTGCTAGAGTGCAGAATATAATAGTGCTTAAGTACAGAAGGGTTGCCTGTTTTTCATTAGCCCTTGCCTCTATATGAAGAACATAAGATCCTCACTGTAATAACTTTACAGTTTTAATACTCATGAAGATATTTACACTGATTAGTTACACTTAAGGTATTGTCTTAGGTTTTGAGTCTCATAAAAGCCCGATGAGTGAATAGAATAATTACTATTATCTCTTTCTTTTTTGTTTGTTTTTTTTCGAGACGGGGTTTCTCTGTATAGCCCTGGCTGTCCTGGAACTCACTCTGTAGACCAGGCTGGCCCCGAACTCAGAAATCCACCTTCCTCTGCCTCCCAAGTGCTGGGATTAAAGGCATGTGCCACCACTGCCCGACCTATCTCTTTCTTATAGTTATACAAACTGAGGCAAAGGAAATGAAGTCTTTTGCCCATTGTCCTAGGTCCATAAAGTAACAAAGCTTAGCCTGAATTCTCCTGATGACATTTGTAAAAGTGCAGGACACAAACTCAGCCTTCTAAGTACTAGGCACACAGTCACTGGATAGTGCAGTAGGAAATATAAATAATTCTCAGGGGGGGTTCTGTTTGTGAATTTTAAATCCTGCTTTCAAGACTCTCACATGAAACCCGAGTGTGCATCTCACAGTAGAGCACAGGACTAGTGTGCAAGGTGTATTGTCAACACTGTGATTGCCTTTTTAGGGCCTCTTAAGGATTTGGTAAGTGAATCACAATAGCTTGTCTGTTACAAAACAAGTTTGTAGCCTTTACTTTTGCTTAAGAGGTGAAAGGATAAAATATGTATGCAAATTTAGCTATAAAATAATAGCCAGAGTAAATGATTTGGAACACCTTGACATTATGCTGGCCCGACTCCCATTTATCCTGTCTGTTATTCCTCTGGTTCCTTAGTCAGTCTTTGTGGTTTGTAAAGATAGAATAGTAGAAGTGGATAGAAGTTAGAAATGGGGAAGACACTAGTATTTATCACATGCAAATAGCCACCTTGTCTTGTGCATGGTGCTGCTTTGGAGCTTTTCATCTCTTCTCATTTAAAACATCTCAGTAAATATGAGGTTCCTGGAGTACCTAAATAGCTTGTCCAAGGCTATATTCACAAGCCTGACTCTTGGGGGGTTTAGGGGGAGGTATATTTGGTAGCAGTATCAGGTTTTTAGTGAGTTAATTTAATTGCTTATTTATAGATCTGGTTTGCAGTGTTTTTTCTCATTAACATCTTTAAGAATTTCTATATTTTATTTTTAAGGTACTTAAGCTAATCATCTCAGGATTGCTCTATTTGTCAATGTGTCTTTTCTGAAAATGATGAACTTTATAAAACAGTAATTCCAGTTACTCTATACTAGGAATTTTTAGATATCCATCCATCCATCCATCCATCCATCCATCCATCCATCCATCCATCCATCCTCTCTGCAATACTTTGGAGATGTGGACTTTAATCTTCATTGCACAAAGAAAAATTAACAGTAAAGTGGTAGTAGAACAGGGTTTGTACAACTCCAAAAGTTCAGCTTTAAGAATTCTAAACAAGCCAGGCAGTGGTGGCACACGCCTTTAATCCCAGCACTTGGGAAGCAGAGGCAGACGGATTTCTGAGTTTGAGACCAGCCTGGTCAACAGAGTGAGTTCTACACAGAGAAACCCTGTCTTGAAAAAAAAAAGCTAAACAAGATAGGTAGATATTAGACATTAGCTAGACTCACAGGGCCTTTCCAAGCATCTTTTCTTTCCTTCCTCTGCTGTATGAGGTCAAGTGGCCTGAGCCACTTCATTTTCTGATGCCATGTAATGTTTAGACTCAAGAGTTTTCTCAGTAGATTTGTGAAATTACAGAGCTTCATCTGTACTATCACTGTCCATGGCAACAGCCTGTGATTTGGCTTAGAGTACAGATCAGAAAATGAAGGATCACTTAGGAAAAAAAAACATTCACACATTTCTATTTTGCTAGTTTTAAGGTTTCTTTGGAAGTGTGTCAATAGAAAGAATATTTCACTTGCAGTTATTATTAGCAGAAGTAGAAGTGATCCTTAAGTGAAGAAAACAAAAATAGATGAAGTGATTGATCCTCTCCTGGAAAGGAAAATAGCTCATGAGCTATCACCCAAGGATTATACACCGTTAATGATTTACAGAGAAAGGAGAGATATTTCCTCAGTGGTATAGCAAATGGAGAGTTAACTATGCTCCTGTAAACTACTTTTACCCATGTTTCTATAAACAACTCTAATGAAACTTACTGAAACACACACACACAACAGCATGAAAGTAGAAGCAAAACTAGTTGGGAAAAGAAAGGGAATTAGTGGGAGTTTTTAGGGAGGACAAGAGAGATTAATGAGTGGTGAATATTATCAAAATGCATATATACATGAAAATGTCATAAAATATATATAATTAATATATACTAATAAGACATTCATAAAAATAGTTGTGTTGAATAACCATTTTGAAAAAGATACTTGGCTCAAATTGAGTATCAGTAGCATGGAGTAAAGTTATATGATTTAGGAAATGAAATATAACCCTGTATATTTACTGCAGTTTAGTAGTTAGACTTTTGACAGCTTGTCCTTAAAGTGGTAGGGCTTTTCCATCTTATGTATTAGATCATCCCTCAGTTATTTAACTCAATAATATCTATAATTAGTTAGATTATAAAAAATTGAGATATGAAAATTTTTAGTGACATGTTTTCTTGAAAGCATTTGTATTAACATTCTTACTTAAACCAGTAACAAGAGTCCTTTAACTGCCCTAAATTGGCTGACATTGTATAACAGTCATTTTGGTCTAAGTTGTTGCTCATCTGGAATTTAGACTTTCCATCTCCATTTCAGTGGTGTTGTGGTTGATTTTGTAAGCCCCATTGAAGTTTGGCAATGTTATAGTGATGTTGTTTCATGAAAGGTATTGCAGGAGCTCTCAAATAAGGAACCAGCTCTTGCTGTTCCTTGTCAAAAGTAGGCTCAGGGTAGAACACCCACTTCAGAGGGTTGGCCTGAGTGTTTTTATCTTCTCTTAAAGTGATAGTATGAGTCCAGAACCCAAATAGGATGGGCTTGAGATATTCATGGTGTTTGGACAGACAAGTGTAAGTATCAGCTTTCAAACTGATGTATTATTAGTTTTCCCTGCTGCTCTTCACTAGCGTTCTGTTGTAATTGAACAAGAAGTAGCTTTGGACTTCTCCTGAATGACTAGTGTTACTAAGTCTGGAAAGTCTATTTCTTCGTAGTTAGTTTTAGTTTGTTGAAGGTTTATTTGTATGTTAGCATTGAGCCTGATTTTTTTTTTTTTTTTGAAGTTGCAAGGTAAAACAGAGAGAGTTAAATTATTGACTGTTGTGTAGCACCTAGGTTACTTGGTATTAGTCAAAATCTACTGTAGGGATATTGAATTTTGTTGAATTGCATATATAAACTACTAGATTTGGTGCCAGTTACAGACTCAGTTTGGATGCTATAACCAAATCTCTAGAGAGCAACTTTTAATTTATATTATTCTAGAATTGAAAAATATGTTGTGGATCCTTTAAAATTTGTGAAAAGTACCTAATATGCATGATAGACTTCTGATGCATATTATATTAAATTTTTGTGATGTTTGGATGTTGCCATAATTTGAAACTACTACAGGGGTAGTTAATGTTGGAAAGTAAGAAGAAGCACAGAGTCAATGTACAGTCTCTGAGCTTTTGATTTACAGTACAAAGAAGTGATAGGCTCCAGGTACAGTGCTTTTATAAATGCAATGCCATGTTCTTTGGTGTTATCTTTTCAATAAGATTTTGGGAGTTTATCCATAATACAAAAAGTCCAGTATGAACATTTAAAACAAATACTTATATTATAACAGTAAATTTTCAAATACAGAGGAATAGCAATGTCTTCTTGTCTTGACCCAGCCCTTTCCTGTTTGAAAAGACATATTTGTATTTTATAGCAGGTCAACATTTTAATAAATATCCTCTGGAACTTTGTAAACACATTTTCTTCTAGAGTATATATGCTTTCAAAACTTAAAATTTAGACATCCATAATGTCTCATTTACCATTTTAAAATATAATCTAAAGAAACATTTCATGCTTAGCTTTACAAATACTCTCATGAATCCACAAAAACTACCAAATTAAGCAAATACTTTGCTGGAAACAGACAAATAAATAAATAAGTAAAAATTTGTTCATACACTGTAGCTCTCTAAAACTAGAGTTTATTTACATTTCATTATATACAGAATATTGGTATTGTAACTTGGAAGATTAAATGTGTTTTTTTGTTGTTGTTCTTGAAAACTAGATAATCCTTTGCAACTGTGTTGTGTTTATTTTGAGCTATAATTTACTTCCATCATTGGTTCAAGGGAATCATCACAGTAAATTATAGAAACCCGTAGTAACATGGCTATTAAAGTTGATCTTTGTATCCCTTTGCTATGATAATAAATAATAATAGTCACCAATAAGAACTAATTGTGAAGGGGCTCTTAAAATCTCCTGAATCCTAGTCAATTATGTCTGCTTTGCTCAGGCCTAAGTGAAGTATCTATGTGATTGGATAATGAAACTTTTTCCCATCAGTCTCTAGCTGATCAAATGCTGTTTAGAGATTTTTCTTTGTAATCAACTGGAAAGAAAAAAAGTTTGATTCTTTATCATAAATAGAGAAATTTGCTTCCTTTTCATTTAATCTATTGTTCAGTGCTGTTATTGGGGAGAATAATGTTTGATGTTGCTGCAAAAGCAGATTAGAGGAAAGATGAAAGTCATACTAGTTTATGAAAAATTGTTTCTTTATTGTGACTTAAGTTATTGGTCAAACTGATAGATGAAGTAAATATATTTCAGTGGTAAATTCTGAAAAACTAAATCAAAGCAGTAGGCTTTCTACATGAGGGCACTAGAAACTCACTGGTCTGCTTAAGGGTTTTGTCTTAAAATTCAGTGACCTAGTATATTGCCAAGTGAACTTCCTAGCTGAAGGTAGAGAGTCCAACAGAGTAATAACCAGAACTGTCTTTTTCAAGTGACTAAAGTAGTTTATAGACTATTACCTTTATTGCAATTTAAAGTTACTAACTTCTTTAACAAATTGTTTTTTTTATTTTCTTTTCTTATTGGTTATTTTATTTATTTACATTTCAAATGTTATCTCCCTTCCCAGTTTCCTCTCCACAAACCTCCTATCCCTTACCCCCTGCCTCTATGAAGGTACTCTCCAGCCACCTGCCCACCCACTCCCACCTCAATGCCCTAGCATTCCTCTACTCTGGGTAATTGAGCCTCCACAGGACCAAGGGGCTCCCCTCCCATTGATGCCAGATAAGGTAATCCTCTGCTACATATTCAGCTGGAGCCATGGGTTCCTCCATCCCCCATGTGTGTTCTTTAGTTGGTGGTTTAGTCCCTGGGAGCTTTCAGGGGGAGGGGTCTGGTTGATTGATGTTGTTCTTCCTATGGAGTTGTAAATCCCTTCAGCTCCTTCAGTCCTTGCCCTAACTCCTCCATTGGAGTCCCCACACTCAGTCCAGTTTTTGACTGCATGCATCCAATGTCTGTATTGGCCAGGCTGTGGCAGAGCCTCTTAGGGGACAGCTATACCAGGCTCCTGACAGCAAGCTCTTCTTGGCATCAGCAATAGTGTCTGAGTTTGGTGTCTGCAGATGGGATGGACCCCTAGGTGGGGCGGTCTCTGGATGGCCTTTCTTTCCTTCAGACTACTCCACTCTTTGTTCCTGCATTTCCTTTTGACAGGAAGAATTCTGGATTAAAATTTTGGATATGGTGGGTGGCCCCATCCCTCAACCTATCCACTGGATATGGTCTCTACAGTTTCTATCTCCCCTTTGTTGGGTATTTCGGCTAATGTTCTCTCTGTTGGGTCCTGGGAACCTCTTGGGTCCCTGGCATCTGAGACTTTCTAGTGGCTACTCCCAGTTCCCCCTCCCCCACTGCTACACACCTTCATTCAAATTCCTGATCTTCAGTATTTCTCTCCCATCTCAACTGGCCCACCTTTTTCCTTCCCACTCGTTCCTCCCTCCCCGGTCCCTCTCTCCTACCTCCTGAGATTATTTTCTTCCCCCTTCTGAGTAGGACTGTATCAATACACTTTGGTGTGGTCTTCCTTCTTCTTAGGGTTTCATATGGTCTGGGAGCTGTATTGTGGGTATTCTGAGCTCTTTTTTGGGGGGAGGGGGGTGGCTAGTGTCCATTTATCAGTGAGTACATACCTGAGATTCTACCTCACACCAGTCAGAATGGATGAGATCAAAAACTTAGGTGACAGCAGATGCTGGCGAGGTTGTGGAGAAAGAGGAACACTCCTCCATTGCTGTTGGGATTGCAAGCTGGTATAACCACTCTGGAAATCAATCTGGCGGTTTCTCAGAAAATTGGATAGTTCTACCTGAGGACGCAGCTATACCACTCCTAGGCATATACCCAAAAGATCCACCATATTAACAAGGACACATGCTCCACTGTGTTCATAACAGCCATATTAATAATAGCCAGAAGCTGGGAATAACCCAGATGTCCCTCAACAGAAGAGTGGATACAGAAAATGTGGTACATTTACATAGTGGAGTACTACTCAGGTATTAAAAACAATGACTTCATAAAATTCGCAGGCAAATGGATGGATCTAGAAAATATCATCCTGAGTAAGGTAACCCAGTCACAAAAGAACACACATGTTATGCAATCATCTCAGCATTAGGCACACCAAAGTAGAAGGATTATGAGTTCGGGGCAGCCTAAGGGTCATATTGTAATTGGAGAACAGTGGGGTAAATTGCATTAAGAAAACTTTGTAATCTACTACAGTTCATCTCCATCTTTTATTAGCAACCCAATAATCATCTTTTAAGTAAATTTCTCCCTTTGAGTTATTAGGGTCTTCAGGTTTCTTATACTGCTTCTGGTTTTTAAATTATGAGTACTTAACACAGTGGGCCATTTGGAGATTGATTGATTGGTTGGTTGGTTGGTTGGTTGGTTGGTTGGTTGATTTTAATGGTTATTTGTCCACCCACCCCAGAAGTAAAGTAATACTTTTTTCCCCTTTGTAATAGAATCTTAACAAATACCTGAGCACCTATAGTGTGCCAAGGGAGTATATAGTAAACAGTGGAAACATGTTGTTCAGAAGTCACATGTCCTTTGTCCCCAGGTGAGGTTAAAGATGAGTAACTAAACCACAGTAGTTGTGCTGAGCTCAGAAGAATGTTTTCCGGAGCCACACTAGAAACCCAACACAATTTGGGGCTCACGAGAATGTTTGAAAACAATATAAATCACCTTTGACAAGAAGTTTGAAAGTTTTGAAGGCTTTTTCAGGATCTGTTTGAATGTAACTGTTTAAGACAGTTAATATTGTCTAGTGTAGTCATAAAATGATGTCTGTACTGCATAAATGCCAATTGATAATAAAATACCTTTTGCTTTCATCATAATGGAAGTTTTCTCACTGTGATCTTAAAAGGGAGTTGGGGAGGGGGAAGTGGCAGAGATCTTGGTAGAGCTTTCTGTACTATTTAAGTTCCTTTATCTGCAGGTCTCCATTTCACTCGGTTTTTAAAAAAAGACCTTTACCAGGACATCCTGATTTACCAACTAAAAGAAACAAAATTTTTCTAGTGTACTTGTAGGTATGCTTTTGTGTCCTGTCAGACTTTGCTTAGTTACAGCAAAATCATTGCATGCAGCTTTTAAAGTAAAACTTTAGGTAACCAGGCACAAGTTAAGGCTACTGGACAGCTTAATCACTAATGGTAGATAAAGGAAGGGTTCTACTTGAAACCATGCAGAGTAGATACTCTGCAGATGCAAAGTACACTAAACAAAGAAAGTGACTTTAAAATGGAAAATTGCAGTGATTTTATATATAAAGTCCATGCTTTGAGAATGGTAGGATGTGTGGGCGGGCCTTGGTAGAGGCAGGAGGGGGAGTAGCCGGCAACACAAGCTGTACCTTCCTTCCCTGTGCTTAGCCCTTGATGTTCATTTTATCTATGTCTTGAAATAGCGATTGAACTGTCATATCCCTATGTGCAGCTTATAAAACTAAGTTCCAGAGAAATTAGGACACTTTATGGTATATAGGCAAGAAATTCAGTGCTTGGATTTAAATCCAGAAATCTCAGCTCCGTGCATTATACATTGTATCTAACTAAAAAAAGGAACACAATACCTATGATTAGAGTTTCCAGGAAGTGCATCCAAAAACATAAGAGGCTCCTTGACTTGAAATATGTGCCTGCATATAGACATTGAGAATATGACAGTGTGTGATACACTGCATGCTTCATCCCTTCAAACAGCATAGCACCCATGTGTGGGGTGCATTGCATGGTGCACCTTGTGAGCAGAGGTGAAGTTAGGAGTGCTGTGACCTGTATAGAAGAAACCCACTTGTCTCAAAACAAACCCAGGTGATATAATAACAGAACTTTGATGAGAGAACTCGTTACTTCTCTCCATGTTCACTTGTTCATAATGTTATCAAGTAAGCAGGATCTTCTTACTAAACCTGAAGCTCCCTACATTTATCTGAAAAATAGTCCCATGTTTTTACTCTTAGGCCAGAAGTTATTCATGTCTGTACTCATATGAGCTTTATTTGTATACCATGTATGCTTATGAATTGAGTAAAGTTGAGTTTTATTTTTATATTTTTGGTATTTTGTTTGGTACTGGAGATCAAACCTAGGTCTTGAAAATGATAGCCAAGTGTTCTACCACTGAGCCACATAACCAGTTTTTTTGAGTTCTAAATTAAAAAAAAAAAAAAATTAACATGAAGTTCCTAGAACCAGAGCTTCATTTAAAACAGGATTTGTGTTGATGAGAATAGTATATTTAGCATTGTGGGTTTTCCCTTGTATAGTTGACTTCAAGAAGTTTGGAGGTGTTTCCTCTCTTATTTCAGAGGAATATTTTACAGGAATTGGGTAGCTGACTCTTCCCTTCTGGTAGAACTGAATTGTATTAGCATATAGTGTAACCTGTTTATAATCCAGTCTTAATGGCTCTTGCTACTATTGAAAACCAGGGTGAAGCCATCATTCTTATAATTCATTATTTGATTATTACCATAATATTAACTATTTGAAGATTACAGACTTCCCTGTCTTGATCAAGAAAAAAAAAAGTCGGCTGGTGAGATGGCTCACTGGTTAGGAGCACTGACTGCTCTTCCGAAGGTCCTGAGTTCAAATCCCAGCAACCACATGGTGGCTTACAACCATCTGTAATGAGATCGGACACCCTCTTCTGAAGTATCTGAAGACAGCTACAGTGTACTTTCATATAGTAAATAAATAAATCTTTTTTTTTTTGAAGTCCTTAGGAAATTGTCTTTTAGCTTTTACTTAAGCCATTTCTGTTCTCTTGCAAAGAGGGAAAAGGAGATAGAGATGCCTGTCAGATCCTTGAATCATTGGAGCTGCCTAAACCCATTCTTTGTTCTGAAAGCTCAGAGAGCAATCAGAAATATTACATCGTTCTTAGAAGATTAAATCTCTGCCTGCTAGTAGAATTTATATGTTAACAAAAGATTGCTTGCTTGCAGGGAAAATGCTGGTGAACCAGATCCCTGGAGCAGCTTATCCTATGAAATCCCTTATGGCGACTGTTCAGTGAGGCACCATCGAGAGTTGGACATCTATACATTGACTTCTGAATCTGAATCACATCGTGAACCCCATGGAGACAGCTGTACTGGACATATTTCTAAACTTATGAATATCCAACAGCAGCTAATGGTAAGGGAAAGTTTTCCTTTTTAGTTAGGTGTCTGTCTGTGCCCCTCACGCAGTGAGTCTTGCTAGAATTATAATGTAAATTTACAAAGCATTGCTAGTATGCAGTGTTGCTCTGCTGGCTGGTATTTTGTCTACTTGGCACAAGCAAGAGTCATTTTGCAAAAGGGAACCTCAATTGAGAAAAGTCTGAATCAAATTGCAAAGGCTCAGCACTGTGCAGGTAGTCTAGGGTTGTATAAGAAAGCTGAGCAAGCTGTTGGATATAACCACTGGCTTTTCCACCCATGCCTGAGTAACGATTCAGAGGCTTATTATTTATTTTTTTTAAAAAAAAAAAAAAAAGCCTGAGCCATAAACTAGGCCTATTCCCACTATCTTGTAACTTATTTTAACCCATTTATACTATACTATGTCTGCCACATGGTTAGTTACCTCTCTTTAGTTTCATACGTCTGACTTCCAGTGCAGACCGGGAGGCTTCCCACCTTCACTATTTCCCAGAGTTCCTCAGTTTCTGCCAAATGTCCCACCTTGTAATCCTGCCTCAGCTTATTGGCCATCAGCTCTTTATTGACAGGAGATGCTTCCACACAAGAGATTATCCCTGCAGTGGGGAGCAAGTCAGTAAGGAGTGTTTCTCCATCAGTCCGCTCTTTCCTCCAGGTTCTTGCTTGACTTTCTGCCCTGACTTCCTGCAGTGATACACCTTATCCCTGAGAGCTGTAAAATGTAATAAACAGTTGGCTTTGGTCATGGTATTTATAACAGCATAGAAAACAAACTAAGACAGTTGCCACTTAAGAAACAGAGCTAACATTAGGGTTATAGCATCAAAGGCCTAATATTTAATTTTGTTTTTACTCAGCTTTGTCTCCTTGGTATCCTCCATCCCCACTGGCTCTTATAATCTTCTACCTCCTCTTCCACAGGGTTTCCTGAGCTCTCAGGGTAGGGAGTTGATGGAGACTCTCTACACTTTTTTGTTGTTGTTGTTGTTGTTGTGGGTCTCTGTTTCTGTTCCCATCTGCTATACTGAAGCTTCTCTGATGATGGCTGAACAGATACTCATCTATAAGTACAATGGAATGTTGTTAGGAATCACTTTATTGCTACATTCCTTTAGCAGAAGAGTAGTATTTGATTGTCCTCTAAGCCCATGGCCTATCTAGTCTCCAGTTCTTGGCCACTTGAGCAGTGTCCAGCATAGGTTCTATGTCATGAATGGCCTTTAAGTCCATTTAGATAGTAGTTAGTTGCTCCCACAACTTTTATGCCACTATTGGACCAGTGTATCTTGCATATAGATCACCATTGTAGATGAAAGGGTTTGTAACTGAAATCAACTTGAAGATACAGTGGCACCAAGTACAAGGGCTGCACAGGTCTAAGCCAGAAGGGTCCCTGGAACTCAAAGGGAAATTGGACATGAGTGCCCATCCCTACTAGCCCAGAAACTGTCTATTGCCAATTGATAACTGCTCACAGAGCAGACATTAGACTTCTAATAGAGTCTCACTGGCTATACAAACCACACTTAAGGTGGCCCCATGCCCAGCAGTATGTAGGTGGCCAGCACACAACAAACTCAGTTTTTGTTTTTCTTTTAATTTTTAGGTCCTTTCCTTTTATTGCCTGATTTCCAATTTTGTATTTTTAGTGGACTTGTGTATGTGTGCAAATGTTTGTGTCTTGTATCTGCATGTTTCCAGTTCTTTTTATCTTGGCTCTTTTTTGTTTGTTTGTTTGTTTTTCATATACTTGTCTGTTTATTTGTTTTTATCCTGTTTATTTTATATATGTTGTTTTAGTTGCCTGTTGCTTTCTAATGAGAGACAGAATGAAAGCATGTGAATTTGGAGAGTTGGGAGAAGGGAAACCATAATTAGAATATATCGTATAAAAAAAAATCTATTTTCAGCGTGCGTGTGTGTGTGTGTGTGTGTGTGTGTGTGTGTGTGTGTGTGTGTGCGCGCGCGCGCGCACATGCATGTACAGTCGCACACATATGCACACATGGCCTTGTTTTTGGGCGTGTATATGGAAGTCAGAAAGTAGCTCTTAGGAGAAGTTCTCCTTTTGAATCAGTTCTCCCTTTGATATAGGTTTAGGGGATCAAAATCAGGTCCTCAGGCTCACAGAGCCGTCTTGCTAGCCTGGAGGACTGGGATCTTTAAACTAAATTCTTAACAAATTTATAAAGTAATGAAAGATACTCATAGGCCCTGTAAATGTACAAATGTGTAGCAAATGGAACAGAATTTTCCTGTTGTGAAGAGAAATTTATTTTTACAATGTTTTAGAACTAAAGAAGGCCAGAGTTTCTAGAGTGTTGTTAAAGACCAAGAAGGAATTCACTCCTTAGGAAAACCTTTTTTCACTGCTGTCCAATAAATGATGATAGAGCTGCCGTATTTACGTGGATCGTTGACAGTTAAAAAGACCAACTGAAAAATAAGGATTTTATAATCCACTCAAGCATTGAAGATAAAATGGTTGCCAGACATAAAATCATTACAGACTCTTAGTAGCATTTATTGTGGATATATGAATGACACATGGGTGAATCTGTAGCAGCTGAGAGACTGAGCTTAGATCATGTTTCCACCCAGTTCATTTCAGAGCTAATTGGATTTGGAAACAGCCTGATAATAATTTTGTTTGAGGTCATTTAGGGCCAGCTCAATGCCAGAGGCATTATTTTTGAAACAAGTAAGCCAAAAGAATTCTACACTACGATGATATAAAATGGTTTATTCTGTCTGGTTTTCTTTTGGGGAATTTTTTTTATGTTTTTGCTTGTTTTGTTGTTGTTTTGCTTTTTATGCATGTTTATGCATCATGTGCATGCATTGTGTGTGCCTGCATGTGTATAGCATGCATGCAGTACACTCAGAGGTCAAAAGAAGGCGTCATATCCCCTGGAACTGGAGGTAAAGACAGTTGTGAGCCATCATGTGAGTCCTGGGAATAGAGCCTTTGTCTTTCCAAATAATATCTATTTCCAGCCTGTCATTTTCATATAAATAGACTGTTCGGAAATTACCTTTTCCTCTCTTATTTAATGAATGATCATCTAATTGAGGGAACTCAGCTTGCCCATTTCAGCATTATTTCTACCCTTCGTTAAACAGCACTGCCTACTTACTTCTCTGTTCTGCAGTGTTCACTCTTGATTAAGGGTATTGATTTGCTGTCCTAACTTGTAGAAAGAGTGTTACCAACCTAATTTTGAATACTCTTAAGGAATACAGCATACACATGTTTAGTGAGAATCTGTTTTTTAGTATACTCTAACAAAAGGACTTTAGCAAGGATAGCACACTATACTCTTTGCAAACTTTATGATAGCTTTAATTAGCAGGAACAATTTGATGATATACTACGTAGTGTATTTACAGACTAAACAGATAAGTGAGACATGCTAATGACTGTATTTAAAAGTATTATAATGGGCAAAAAATGGAGAACAGATACTTTAAAATAAGTAGCACTATAGCTGAATTTTGATATTATAAATTCACGAAAGGTGCAACTCTATTTGGTTGTTTTTATTTTCCTGATCCTTGTCTGTATGTCTATGATATTTTTACATCATTTATTTTTAAGACTTATTTTAATTTTGTGTGTGTGTGTGTATGCTTCCCACCCTCATGCATGTGTGTTGTCGAGGATTATGTACAGATAAATGCAAACAGGAAGATATCAAATTCCCTGCAGCTAGAATTAGAAGTGTTTGTAAGCTGCCTGATGTAGGAGCTGGAAATAGAAATCTCAGGCCCTCTGCAAGAGAAGTATGCATTCTTCAACAGAGAGCCATCTCCTTGGGCCTTTTTTTATTTTTTATTTTTCTTAATTGATAACTTCTGATTAACTGTAAATTTTATTTAGTTTTTTCATATTGTCTCTC
>NW_022196904.1:65717450-65743580 GCF_008632895.1 Mastomys coucha
TGTCTCTGTCTCTCTCTCTCTCTCTCTCTCACTCACACACATACATTCAGGGGCAGAAGACTAGATTAGATAGGCCATCTTCATAGTTCATATAACAGTGTTGTGTTATTTTTTATTACATTGATGGACTATGATTGTTTTAGCCATTTCTTTCTTACTTGCTGTGTTTGTTCATATTATTAATTTAAAAAAACTTTTATACTATGCATAGCAATGTGAGCATGCAATCACAGTAGTCAGGATGCAAAAACAGAAGATTTGAGTTTTTCTGAAGCTAGCTAGTCTACATAGTAAGTTCCTCTACACAGTGAGGCCTTGTCTCAAAAAAGAAGCAAACAAAACTAAATTAATTTTAAGGTGCTAAAAACCATTTTTTGATCATATTCTTAATGCCCTCAAGCCACAACACCCTTGACAGTAGGTAAGAGTTTAGTTTGGGTTGTAGTATATGCTCTCTTCTTTAAAATGCTGTGTGGACAGCACAAACCCCACTTTTTATCAGACTGATACATAGAATTCATAATTCTAAAGGTGTAGGTATGTTGGCTTGAACATATTTTGGGAATATAGTTATGTGGCTGAATATTTTGCTTGAAAGGGATTCTAAAACTGGTTACACTTTGTCTTTACATCAATATTTGAGGCAGATAGATAGACTCCACTCCTGTAAAGAGCTAAGAGTCCTCACTGGCTGTTTCTTGAAGATGTTCATTGTGTTTTCTTTTTTTTGGGGGGGGGTGGTTTTTTGAGACATGGTTTCTCTATGTATCCCTGGCTGTCCTGGAACTCACTCTGTAGACCAGGCTGGCCTCGAACTCAGAAATCCGCCTGTCTCTGCCTCCCAAGTGCTGGGATTAAAGGTGTGCGCTACCACTGCCTGGCTTCATTGTGCTTTCTTAAAACAAGGCTTTGAGACCTAGTTTTAATCTGTTTTTTAAATATGGTGATCAGTTGCTGAGTGTAATCTAAATAAAATTTAATATCCCAATAGAGGCATAAGTGAGGGTGGAAGATAGTGCATCATATATTAACCGAGAAGGCCCAGAAAGACAGTTCTTGTCCAGTGAGGCTTGGCTTACAGGTGTCAGTGACATCTTTTTCTCTTAGGTATCCCCCTCCCTTTTTCTTTTCATGGTCAATTTTTTAAAAATATCTTTGATTTCTTCCTAGAAAACAAACTTGAAGCAGATGGACAATCTCATGCCCTTAATGGTGACAGCACAAGATTCATCTTGTGTGCCCAGTGTACCAGATGGCCAGTTCCTTCCCTGTGTACCAGAGCCTTCTGACTACCAGCAGCCTCCTTTTGAAGAAACTAAGAGCACTCTGTGCTGCCAAGGGAGTCCTGGGAGGAAGGCTGAGAGTCCCTGTGATTTGTCAAGTGTGGTTGAGGAAGAAAATGATGTCTGTTCTCATAAGAAAAATAAAGCTGAGGGGAGAAAGAGGGAAGAGGCAGAGCCAGCGTCTGCTATGGACTCCAGGTCTGCAACTCATCAAGACAGCTGCCTTCAGAGCATACCTGACTGTGGCGTGAAGGACAGAGAAGGCCTTCCATCCTGTGGAAACAGAAACGAAGTAACTGGAACAAAACATTCTGGAGTGGCCACATGTCAGCAGCCGCTTAGTGTGCTGCAAGATGCCATGGTCACAGAACCAGGTGCATGCCCGCACCCTTCTGCAAGGGAGCTACCAGACAACTCTTCAACAGATATTGGTGCCCCAGAAAAGGCAGGGGAACTGGAACGTAGCCTCCTTACCCCAGATGCCACCACCCAAAACAATAAGTCTCACGCAGGGGAAGGCACAAAGGAAAGACTTGAGTATTCAGATTTTAGCACAACCGAAGCGACTGCTGTTCAAGTTTTAAGTGAACCTACGGAGAAAGCTGATATTACAAGCCATGTCTCTGCCACCAGTGCCATGGGTGCTAACGCGCCTGCTGAGACTTCACCTGCATTGAATCCTGGAGAAATCCCCACTGAAAACCCAGGAATGGAAACTCAGGAGAGAGGCTCTGAGGGGGGAGCCACAAATGACCAGAGCTCCCAGGTGCTTCCTGCTGCTGCTGCTACAGAAGACAAGGTTTTAGGGAGACTAGAACCTGATACTCCCATAGCAGGCCTTTGTAAGACAGCATCACCTTTGGATTTAACCATGTCAGGCCCAAGTTCAGATGGGATGCCAAAACAAAACTCAGAGTCTAATGCACGGCATGCTCAGAGCCTAAATAGCCAGGCCCTGCTCTGTTCTACATCTGGGGCTGGCACGCCTTCTGCTGAGTCTGCATGTCAGCAGAGCACAGTGACTTCTAGTGACGGGTTGGTAGTAGAACATGGCAGTGGTAAAGCTAGCCTGCCTGAAAGCACAACAGTGCAGCCAAACACACAAGATCTTTGCACCACCCTCTGCCCAGAAGGCCGACAAGCTGACACAGTCACTTCTGACACTGGGGAAAATGCCCAGAAATCTGTGGAGGTTTGTCATCTCTGTGTTTTAGATGCAAGGAATCAAGGAAATGATTTAAAACAAGATACACCTTTAACGAATGTGCTTGAGGATGTTCCACATCTGCCTTCAGTTGTCCCTCAAACTGAGAAAGAACTAGTGCCAGACCAGGTAGTACCTCCGGGCAGCAGTTTCTCTCTGGCAAGCAGTCCGGAGAGTGAATCAGTAACCAAAGATGACGTACTTTCTCTTGTCCCCTCCCAGAAAGAAAAGGGAACAGTGACTCCTCAGCTCCATAGAGCTACAGCTTGTCGAGATGGCCCAGATGAAAGAGATTTGAATGATATCAATAAGGTAGGAGACGGGGCCACTGGTCCACCTACACCCTCTGCTGTAGAGCTTCAGACCAGCATGGGGAATACCAGCCCTGTAGGCATTGGCGGAGAACAGGAGGGTCCCTGCCCGACAGCAACCCTTGAAGTGCCGAGTGACTCCTTACTACAAAGCGTGGATAAAGCTGCTTTGGTTTCTGACTCTCTTCTGCCTGAAGAAGGTGACAGTGTAGTGGTTCCAGAAAGTTCCACAGCTCTGGGGCAAGATGATAAAGATAAAGCAATTCAGTATTCTTCAGTTAAAGAAGACATGCCTTCTTCAGAAATGTCAAGGGAAGACCAGAGAACCCCACCACCTGGGCAGGAGATACGAAGGTTAAGTGAAAAACATATGTCAGCCCTCTGTGCCGGGGAGAAAGCACTGCAGCAGAGTAACTCACCAGACACACCCTCTGACTGTCTGAAAACAGAAACTAAAGACAACAAGGAAGTGGCCCCACAGGTCTCCCCGCTGACTGAAGGTGGGGCTGTAAAGAGCCAGGTGCCACCAAGAACAAGTCTGTCTGCTGATTCAAAGCAGAAAGCCTCAAGTACAGAGCAGAGCAGCTCTTCTCTGTTGCCAAGTCGGCTGCCAGGTGCGTCTGCGGCACTCCATTGTGATCAGCCTTCTGCTCTCAGTGTTGGTGTGGAGAGTACTCAGTTCCAAGGGGAAAACAGTGCTTCTGAGGTAAGCAGAAATGCAATGGAGGATGTGACAGTGGCTGGTACTTTACCATCTACTGCTGAGCCCAGTAGAAAGGATCCATCACACTGTGTCAAAGACATCCCAGTTTCAGAGTTGTTAAACCAAGAGAAGAAAACGACTCCAAGTTTGCCAGAAGCTTTACTGAACAAAGGTGTCACTGACTTACAGGAAGTCATAACCCCAGACATAGAACCACTTGATTGCCAGAGAGAGAGACTGGAGGGAACAGACCATAGCTGTGCCACGAGTAACTCCAAAGAGACCCCAGACAATGAAGAAGCAATGCAACCTCTTGCCAGGGACCTCCCCACAGGCACAGGACTCTCAGCTATCAATGACAGTGTCCCCCAAGCTGACATGAAGCAAGTGGCACAGGCCGCCATCCCAGCAGAGGAAAGTAATGCCACTACTGTACTCGGAATGGTCTCAACCCAAGCTGCAGATATGCCTACCGGAGCAGACTCCATAGAGGAGGCTGCCACGAGGATAGTAGAGGCTGTCATCAAGGCCTCCAGCACACTGATGGCAAAAGTAGAAACCCATAATCCATCACTGTCCCATCCAGAGACCAAGCAGCTAGAGAATGTTTGTATAGAGAGTACATGTGCTTTTCTTCCTGGGGAGACCCCACACATGGAGAATACTCACGAAGAAACCACCGGGCACTGTGGTGTTAAGACAGAGGAACCAGAGAAAATTATTCTACCTGCCGTCAGGCCTGAGCCAGCACCAGGTAAGCAAAGCAGTTTGTAAAAATTAACAGCTTAAGAATCATGTCTCTGTTATGTACTAGAATGTCGATGTTATTGGTTTGAGGTCCTGCTTGCTCAGTCGTGTAAGTTGCCAAGTTAATAGTCAGGAAACACGTGTCATCTTGGGTTGGACAGATTTTACTTCCTGTATTACAGGCTCAAAGCTTTTCTTTTTTTTTTTTTAAGCCTACTTCTCTGTCACACTAGAGCCATTGCAGTTTCTAAATCCGGAAGACAGTACCTGGATCTCAGACAGCGTTAGATAATCAAACAGCTTAGTTCTTTTCTTTAGAACCCCAGAACATAGTGCTGAAATGAATGTTTTGTTTACAAATTGGAAACTTTTCCAAGTCATAGTTGTCTGTATTGTAAGAGAATTTAAAATCGGGCCAGTTTCATGAACAGCTGTTTTTGAGAAGTACTGAATTAAATGAACATCTAAAACGGTGGTATTAGGTCACTGATTAAGTTGGGGGTGTGTACTCCCTCCTTTTCCTGCCTGAGAAACAGACCTCCAGGTTTGCTGCTTCGCTTTTGGGCAGAGTCTGGGAATTCAGGGTCCTGCACAGCACAGGGGATAGGATACAGGATTTCCGCCCAAGCCCAGTCTGCTGCGCTGCTGTCACCAGGCAGACCTGGTGTCTGCTTATCTTGGTGAAGCAGCTGCACTAAGCAGATTGCTCAACACAAGCAGCCTGTTCCATCGATGGGTAACCATGTCCAGAGAGTGCAGAGAAGCCACCACTGCTCAGTAGAATGAACTCACTGAATAGAACTTCCTATGGCCTTTGAGACTGAAGCTGAAACGGAGTGGGAATGGCTGTCAATCTTGTTTTCTGAAGTCCCGAAGGTCAGTTGGATGCAGATTTTTATGCCACCATCACATGCTACCAGCTAGACTGTGACGCTGATGCTTTTTTGATAGATTTTTGTTTTTTTTTTAAAGCTGTTGGCAATGCTTTTAAGTATAGTACATGGTAGAATTGTGGGTATGGGGTTGGGAGAGAGATGAACAAAAATAAAGAAACTGTTTCTGAAGAGGGGGTTTAAACACAGTAAGTCCTCTGCCCAGATGAAGGGCTTTTTAGCCGCTTTAAACCCCAGCTTCCAGAGCAGCAGTCATGTGACTTAAGGAAGCTGAGGTGGGGGGTTTTGGTGACTTCAGTTTTTAGATTGAGTACTGTTTCAGGCTGGCTTCTATCTCAACACTGAAATGAGGTCTCTAATTTTTTTAATAAAGGCACAACAACAAGTCTATTTTGGGGGCCTTGGCAGGTTGGTATTTCAGACACATGGGAGTGACTGTAAGCTGATGCCTGGCTGTTTTCCTTTCTTTGGGTGCTCTGTCCGTGGCCAGCCTGGAGGGGATTATTTCTCCTCCTTGTTCTGTGAGCACAATTTGACTTTGTAACTGTGAACTATGAAGTGTGTGTCTGTAGCACTGGATCAGAAAAGGTTAAAAGAAAGAAAGGAAGGAAGGTAGGAAAGAAAGAAAGAGAGAAAGAAAAGGAAACTGGCAGAGTCTTAGACGTCTGTTCTTAAGTTTATATAACGTGGTGAAGATACTAAGAAATGGTGCAAAGTTTTTAAGATGTGAAGAAGGAAATTTTTGAAGTTAACATGATTTAGGGATTGATATATTTTGTGTAGGTGAGCTTCTCGTTTTGTTATCAAAAGGACTTATAACGGGGCTTGGTGCTCAGCCTCCAACTACAAAAAAAAAAAAAAAAGTAGCCACTGGTGAAGACATTGGTGCTTTCTACACGAAATAGCCAGGGTTGAGGAAAGTCCCTGGTCACATTGCCTTAAAAAAAAATAGCACCTGAGTGTGATCTCATAGCCTAGGGTATTTTTTGTGGAGGTTGCATTCCGTTCATGGATTGTTTTATGAGTCAGTTAGCTGTTGATTTGGGAGAAGCCTGTTAGAAGGCAATGTGAACCTTTGCCTCTTCAAAAGCATTGATTGATCACTGTGCTGAGCAAACCAAGGTTGTTGGAGCTTAACTAAACCAAGCCAGTCCTGCTAGAGTCTCAGTAATCAATGTTTACTGTTATGGGTGGTACATAATTTCCATTGATGGGGTATAGGAAAGTTGATGTTATGCTAAAAATCACATTCCTGAATAAAACAAAACCATAACCATACCCCTCTTTTATAATACACACAGTTATTCTCTTAGAAATGCTTTCCTCAAGGGATTTTGTAAAGCGATTCCTTAATCAGATTTTTTAAAATAAAACTTAATTGTATGAAAGCTAACGGATTTTAACTCTCTAGAAAAGCAAACATGACTACCTATTTTAAATTGCTAGTAAGTTGTATAATTATAAAGGAAAAAAACAGAAAGAATTTTGAATGTTCTTTTTTGGGAATGAGACTTTCACAATCTAAGACCTTTTAGAGGATCACACTTGCTGTTAGAGTGAGTGATCTTAATGTTTTATTATTGGATGAGAGATACCTCGGTATTTTAGACAAGGGGGTGTTTTACTGCCAGAGTACAGCAACCACATGAAAATGAGACAGCATTTCCATTTGTATTTGTAATATCAAGGTAAGTTAGCACCTTTCAAGCAATCTTCCCCATTTAAAGAAGTGTCAGAAAACTATATTTGCCTTGAACAACATCATCATTACTTCCTGCTTTCGCTTGACAGTGTGGTGGCTCAGTAGGAGAAACTATTACTGTAGGGTCTGCTGAGAGCATGATCAGTGTGGGGATAGACTGTTAAATACTAAAAACAAAAAATTTAAAAAGCTTTTTTCAGAAGGAAAAGTATTTCTGGTTTGTTTGTATTTTGGTTTTTTGTTTGTTTTTTAACCATTTTTTTGCTTTTAGAAGAAATAGAGTTTAATTTACTGAAATTGTCTAGTCTTATTAATTAAACCTATGCATAGATCAAGGTTGGTAACGTTACTAAGAGATTGTAGCCCCAGAAGCTTTACCTCATTCCCAATGGCTTTCTCTTTTCATTGTCCAAATACCTTTTGCCATAATGGTGTCCAAAATGGACTACCATGTTTCAGATGTTGGTCTGCACCTTTGTAATCCATGCATTTACTGTCATGTGAGTGTTCATAGATTGAGAAGTCAGTGATGAAATGGACACTTGGTGGACATTAAACTGAAACTTCTTTAGGTCTAGCCTCATTTAAAATCTGGGAATCAGTCACAGAACCATGTGATGAGGAGTAGCTCAGCATGGGGTCAGAAATGGCACCAGCTCCTGACGTTTAATGGAAAAACAAACAAAACATTTGAAACCTGGAGTTTGTTGTATAAATACTAAAGCACAGAGGAACCTTCTTTTTTTTAATCAAATGCACTCATTCTGAATAACCCGTGTTCACTTCAGAAATGCCAGACACCAAAACTGGAGACGAAGTGGATCTTCTGAGTAAGATTAGTGCTGCTTCTGAGGAGGAGGCTTTTGGAAATGGAGCTGCCACGCCCAAGATGAAGCAAGACCCAGGGACCCAGGCGGTAAGTGCCATCTGCAGGCCTGCAAGGACAAAATGTGTTCAACTTGATCTGCTTGTGGGCCACAGTCTTAGTTTTTGTTATAGGATAGGCTAGATCAGAGGTTTTTACCCTTTTTCTTGTTCTGTTTTTGAAATAAGTGGTATGTTATTGTTGTATTGGAGTCATCAAAGTTTTGGAGCAGTCTCTCCTATGTGAATCCTTTGGTGATTACAGTGAAAAACATTTTCTCTGTGAGCACAAGACTTTGAAATTGGTCATTACTTTTATCATGATGCAACTAGATTGTCCACTAAAGGACATCCATGCGCCTGATTGAACCTGACTTGTTCATTGTATGTCTCCATTGTGAAGCTCAGTCTCAGGTATCTAAAATATGAAGAATGTCATTATTAGCACAAGAGCAATTGAATAAATGTTTTTCTGGCCACTTCATGAGGATTAATACATTAGCAAAAACCACCATTCAAATAAAATATGCTTGGTCATTCTTTATAGTTGTAGAATCGTGCACCCACCTCTGCCTATATTTCATTTTTGAGATATATTTATGCATATGTCTATTTTGCTCACATGTGTGTCTGTGTACCATGTGTGCAGTGTCCACAGAAGAGGGCATCAGAAGAGCAGCCAAAGCTTTTAACCACTGAGCCGTCCATCTGTCCAGCCTGACTGTTTATATTCTTGATGTGCATGCTGGCAGTCTGCCCCACGTGTCTTCCTTCCACTCACTTGCTGGCAGTCAGGAATCTAATTTCTCTTTCTATCCACTTAACCCATTCTTGAACTAAATATGAATGGAATTATAAAGCATGTGCTCATAGCTTCAGTGACTTAGCATAGTATTTTGATGTTTTACTCATGTTGCAGTATTGATTATTGCCAGGTAATATTGTAAAGATGGTGTGTATCTGGAAATGCTTTACATTTTGGGCTGTTAGAAATTATGTGCCTTCTATGACATTATACATTATGTAGACATGGTTTTGTGTACTCAGCAGTGGAACCATTGGGCCCTCTAGTTATTCCAAATTTAATATTCAGAGTTTTTAAAAAACATTTATGATTTTAATTAGTGGAGGGTGGGTCTATCTGTCCATGAGTGCGTAGGATCCCGTGGAGCTAAAATGGCATAGGTGCTGGGAATGGAGCTCGGAACCTCTGGGGAAACAGCACGTGCTCCTGACCACCGCGCCATCTCTTCAGCTCCTTCAGTGTGTTTTTAAAAACATTTTTCTTCTGATTTAAAGTTCCTAACTATCAGATCAAGGAAACTTTCTGAAAAGACCTTGTGCTCTGTGCTTTGGAGTTTGTGCTAGACAAAGGCAGACTTTTAAAAAGCTGACCAGCAAATTAATATGCTCATTTCTACTGCCCTTAGAAGTGTATTATTTTTGCTTTTCTAAGGCCAGAATGGCATTTATCATTAAAATTACCACAGTAGGTAAATGGAACTGTACCATCGCAAACCGCTTATGTGTATAAGATGATAACAACGAGCCTTGTTTTATTGGAGTACGTGGTTAAGCAGGTTCTAGCTGTTCAGCCTACCCTGTGTTGCAGATAATATTCAGGACTAGTGCCTGGGTCTTTACTTGTATAGCAAACATTCAGACAATGTTGCTTTTGCTCCCGGGCAGAAATGAGAATAAAAGATTTGTGAGTGGATGCGTCCTTAATCCAGAAGCCCCTAAAAAGGGCGGGAACAAACTCATGTCCTTGCATTCAGATGCATCTAGTTCTTTTTGTTTTGTCCTTTCCTGGTCCTGTTCTCATTTCTTCCTGCAGTTTTAGGAGTTCAGAGAAAGAATACTCTTACAGTTTCTCAGCACACCTCATTTTTATGAGAAGGAGTAGAATCTAGAAGAGTCATGTGACTGGCATCAGAACAGGTGGAATCTGGGTTCTTCTTCTAACTTTGGACTTACGGACTCTCTTACCTTATTCTTTGTGTCCACTTCTATCTAGTGCAGAAAATACATGCAACACTATTTTCAATTTTGAAAATGTTTTCAGGTGTAAATAAAGGAAGTTTCTGTATTGGCAGTGTTATTAAAATTTGTTCAAAGTCTGGCCATTCACCTCTCCCATTGCTACTGTGCCCAGACTTGCTCTCTCTGCTATGCATTTGAAAGCACAACCTATGAACACAAACTTCAACGTTTCCTGTGTCATACTTTCATTTCCAATTCAGTTCACAGTAGACAGTATTTGAATGAACGACTATTTCTGTGCTTCAGCGAACCCTTGTTTATAGACACAGAATTTTGAATTCCATATGATGTTCACAACAATAAATATTTTTGTTCAAATTTTTTTCAGTCATTAAAAAAAATCTGCTCTCAGAGCTTTCCTTCATGGTCTATACAAAACCAGTTGTAGTCTACCAGCAAGGAGCGTGTTAACTTCTGGCAACAAAAAAAAAAAAAAAGAAAAAAAAATACTGCATGCCAATGCAAGGCAGCAAGCAAGCAAGCAGACTTCTTTGTTTTTCCATTCCCTTCTCTCTTCTCTATTTTCCTTTTAAAAAAATGTTAAATTGGGAATAGTGTTACACCCATGTAATGACAGTATTTGAGAGGCTGAGGCAGGAGAATTGCCATAAATTCAAGGCCAATCTGGGCTATGTATATAGATACACAGTCCTAACAAAACAACAACAACAAAATTGTTCTCTGGTGTAACCCCTAATTACTATTCTGTAAATTGGGTAAGAGAGTTCTGTCTGTCCTGAACTAGATTTTTGCCTTAGCCTGTGTATAATTCAATTTTCTCATCTCTGTTCATCATCGTAGCCTTAATGTTCTAGTGTTGGGATAGGGTTGACTGAGTTTGTGATTGTAAGGGGTGGAGTGGCATTTGTTTAATGTTATTTAATCCAAACTTTCTGACACATACCCAGGCTTTGTTTTGGCCTTGGGAATAGGCCAGTTATTGCTTCATTGAATTATTGCTTTGTTGACTTGCGCTTTTCCAAACAGAAAACAGAATAAACCCATTTGTCTGATGGCCTGCAAGTCTAAAATGATAGGGAATTTGTGGTGTAAATGTAAGTGTAAATACAGAATCGATTTGAAGAGAAACCTATGGTTGATTTCTGGTTTTCTTAGTCCAGTGGTCTGATGCTTGAATTGCAAACCAAGCTATCCATATTTCTTACTCTTTAGACTATTTAAGTGTGTGCTAGAAGACTGACTTTAGACAACAAGTGCTTTAAAGTCATGGTACATATAGGAATTAGGCAATATGAAGATTGGTGTTTCCTTGTAGTCTCAGGAAAAACTTTTATGTTCAATGACACAGAGTACTCAGAACCTCTAGGTTGAAAATTATTCACAATCCAGAAGGCAAAGCTATTAATGCATGCATCAGGGTCACTCACGTATAGCATTTTATGATTATTTGTTAAGTATTGTCAGTATTTTATTAGTAGTTGTAATTCAATATTCAACATTGCTTCCTCTTACATACTTTTCTAATTTCAGAGGTCTCTAGATGCTCAGAACCATCTGACATACAAGCACAGCTCCAGTTTAACATTACTATTATTGAATTACTTAACTTCAGATTCTGATATCCTATTCACTTATAAGGAGGATTCAAGCTCTGTTTCTTTCTATTTAGCTTACATAATTAAAGCTTCAAGAATAGCATCATACAATAATTTAACTTGGGAGATGTGAAACTTGTTTTATTTCTGAGACCTTGAAGAATTGAAAGGGCCTTTAAGATTAAGGAGCATTTCACTTTATAGAAGAGATTCAGAAATGAAATGTTCCGCTGGACCCCAACCTTGTGGTGCTAAATGCTTCTGTTATGCTGTTGTTCTTTCTTGAGAGTCATCCTGAGAGTATTCACCTGGTCTATGATGGATTTTTCTCTTTAAGACAAGTATCCCTACTGGTGCTTTATTTCATACTCAAATTTTAATCCACTGTGTTAACTCTTCATGCTTTCTGTTTCAGTAGGAGAAATTTCTCTTTTTGTTTTAGGATCAAAGTTGATTCGATTTTTAAGTATTTATCCTGGTATTTTTCTAAACTTGCATTTTTCCCTCCAGAAGGAATGGCATGAAAGGTATAGTGCTGAATGCCAAGTGGGAATCGAGAGAGATGGTATTGTGTTTGTCCTTGGAGAGACAGAAGTCTGGGGACCGTTTAACCCTGAGAGTGTGCTCCATTGGAGTCAGGGAAACATTTCACACTCAGTTTCCCCTCCCCCTTCACTGTAAACTAAAATGTCCTTGTGTCACAGGGATCTTTTTATTTGTAAGGTATGGCCCAGTTCATCCAGGAAGAGCTTGGTTCACTCCAGTACCTGTTCATTGAGGATCTCTGAAATAATTTCTTTCCCAAATGCTTACTGCCTACGCTCACTAACCATGTGGAACAGTTAATCCTGAAAGCCAGTATATCTTGTCAGGATGCCCATGGACCTAGCAGCCAGACAGTCTAGAGCAAATACATTCAAGGACAACTATAAAAATCACATATGTTGAGGATTAGATTACTAGGAAAATGTGCTCTTCGCTTAACACATTTCCCCAAATCAAGAAAGAATTTTCAGCCAGAACTTCTTTTCCTTTTTTGTAGTTATATACCTAGGCATCAGATTAACAGAATTTCTATTCTTAGTTATTTATTCAATATTATACTTAGTGTTCAAAGCTGTGATCACTGCCGTCTTCGTCTTGGATTCCTATTAACATCATCTAGAGTTCTCTGTCCTTTTATCATTTTTAATGGGAACACTGTGTTTTCTCTCTCATCTTGAGGGGCAGGCCTTTGTTTCCACATGTCAGGAGTTGAACTAAAAATTTCTCTGCTTCTTGTTTACTTTACGCTCAGTAGCACGAGGAACTTACCTAGTGCCTGAACTGTTCGGTGAATAAGCCACAAGGCTCATCACACTTTCAAGATGGCTTTCCCTACTGCTACTCTACAAAGAGTTTTCAGTTTTGAAGAAGGACTTTAAAGAACATGTCCGCCATCATATTTACATATATGTTGGTGGTCTTTTTGTCACCCAGAAAAAAGCAAATTGGCCTTTTTCTGAGTTGGCAATAAGTTTTTTCTTCGCACATTTTGACATTTAAGATATCCAGTTCCTTCCCCCTTAATTATTCCTCGTGAGTACAGTGCTGTGGCCAGCATTAGCCACAGGGAAGCTGAGCCCTGAGTTTTGGAGCAAGTCTCTCTAAGTCCTAAAAGTGAAGAATTTCCAGGAAAACATTTCAGTTGCTGTTTCTATACATTTTCAAGGTAGTTGTGGAAAAGACATGCCTCCAGAAGATCTCAGACTGTTTAACTGTCATGGCAGAACTCTTGCCTTTGTGTAGAGCCACCCAGAGATAACACCTCTAAGGGTAGGACTTAATGATCTGGTCAAACATTTTCAAATGAACTTGACTGCCTTAGTTTCTTGGTCTTCATTTTCTAATGTATACTGGTCTCTGATAATTTCTAATGTTTTTCTAGCTCTTAATTTTTGACCAGCATATGCTTCTGCAAAAAAAAAAAAAAAAAATGAGATTAAGTTCATAACTGTTGGGTATTTCTTATATGTTGAACCAAAGGATAATCATAACAGATTTATAAAGATCAGATTTTAGTTAACTACCAAATGTTTAACTGGTCACTTTTTCCTTTAAATGTTTTCCAAGTTTTTTTTTCCCCTTTGGGGTCTTCAGTTGTTTGAGGATCCAGTGTTTTGTTTTGTTTTTGTATCCATGGCTAGCCTGGAACTTGGTGTCCAGGTGGGTCCAGACTTGGACCTCAGAGATCCAGCAGTTTTCAAGGGATTGTGTTCATCCTCATGTCTCCTCCTTTTGAGACATGATGTAAGTCTTACCACTCTCTATCCATATCACACAATCTCAATTTCCCTTTGTTCATCCTTACTACATTATTATATTGACAGCAAGACTAGTCACTAATCATAAGGAAAGAAAATGGAGCCCAGTAAGCTAAGGGTTTAATCACAGTTCATCTGTTCATCTGAGTGACTTTGCTTATGTATGGAGAGGCTCTGTTTCTCATGTACACTTGGGGTTTGATGCCTACTTGGTTATTTGCACTGCCTGGAGTCAGTGTAGTTCTAGCATAATACACAGGCCATTTGTAAGCTGGGGGTTATTTATTACCTCGTTTTCAGTTAACTCAGGTATCACACGTACTGTTTAGACTGTGGATAGTGGGCTTTTAAAAACCTTTTGGAAAGAAATTACTGGACTGTACCAGGCTCTAGTAGTGATCAATTGGATTTTTGATTCACTTCATGCTTGTCCTGATGGCACCCAGTGCTTGTTCAGTGCTTGATAATTTATGTTCCTTGAGTTCTGTGTTTGGCCTCAAATACACTAACATGAAAATAGCTCCTCTTCAGAGGCCCTTGGTCCCGTGAAGGTTCTATGCCCCAGTATAGGGGATTGCCAGGGCCAGTAAGCTGGAGAGGGTGGGGTGGTGAGGAGCTGGGGGAGAGGGGAAGGAACAGGGGTGTGTTTTAGTTTTTGATTTTTTATTTTACTTTATTTTATTTTTATTTATTTATTTTTTGGAGGGGAATCTGGGAAAGGAGATATTGTAAATAAAGAAAACATCTAATTAAAAAAAAAAGAAAAAGAAAAAGAGCACAACCGGAGAATTGGAGTGAGAAGAATCCAACTGTTTTTCTCTGTATACATCTACATATTTACATGCATTAATTTTGCTTTTCAAATTCAGTTTCTAAACTTATATAGAAAGATCAAAATAAATGTGTTACTCTTTAACTCCATTTTTTTGTTTCTGATAGGCTATTGTCTCTTTATACTTATGGTGAAAAAGATGATGGAATTTTTAAAGGACTAAAATGATTCCAAAATGCTATCTGGTGATAATTTTTGAGGCATCTTAAAATTAAAAAGAAAGAAAGAAAGAAAGAAAGAAAGAAAGAAAGAAAGAAAGAAAGAAAGAAAGAAAGAAAATAGCTCCTCTTCATTATCAGGCTCATACTGTAGTGGAAATAGAAAATTATTAAACCAATAATAAGAGAAGTTTGAGTACTAAAGTGAAGTTCTAGGGTTATTTATTAAAACCAACTTTTCAATAGTAAATTCTCCCATCTTAAGGACTTTTACTTTTAAAGACTGAGATTTTGTTTTTATGTGATATGTGCTGGAAATACAGTCTTTAGTACAAATATGGTTTTTGTCAGTAAACTTGGAAGAGCCGTCACGAGATGATCTTAGGAAAACTGCTTCCAGTTCTAAGTTCCTGTTCAACTTACTGATGTAATGTATCTTAGAACTGCTTTGTTTTGCCTCTTAAATAAGAAAGCTTCTCCAGTAGAAAAATTGAAAAAAAAATCAATGTTATTTAATATGCTGAGAAATACATACCACTCCTCAGAGCATATATAACTACCTATGACTTGGACAGTTATAGACATTGTATTTACTGTTTTGTATTTGAAGAAGATGCCTAATGCTGGCTTCTTTGTTGACCACTGAAAGGTTAACTGTTTCTTTGCAGGTGGGATTGTTTGAGGGATATTGATTACAGTTGTTTAGCATCTGAGCCTGCCTGTGGGTTGATTTCATTTATTTTTTAGTAAGCAAACTTTCTTTGTTAGTCAACATATTACATCAACTATGCGGAGCATTTTAGAAAGTTACTGCTTCTACCTTAAGCATTCACATAATCTAGTCAAAACAAGGAAGCATATGCGGATAGTCATTGTACGTGTAACATGACATATCAGATACCACATGCAATGTGAAGCCCAAACAGGCGTGTTTATCTGAAGCGTAATGGTGTCCCTTGGGTAATACACACATAGCTCAAGTGATACCAGAATCTCATTGGAAACAAAATAGATCCGGGGATCTTTTGGTGTCCTTTGCCTGCCTGCCTAATGTATTTGACCCTGCAAAAATCATAGAATGACCTAAACTCCAGAAACAAGCCAGTTTGCAAGTAAGTGATTTAATAGGAACCCCAGGTTTAAAAAATTTGGGTAGAAAAGTAAGAATAGTAACATTTAGCATAGACATATGAACAGTGGGTGTGTTTAATAGCTTGTGAAGCATGTGGTAATACTCCTGTTTCTGCTTCAGTATTCCTATTCATACAGTGAAAACTTAATCTTCTCTTTACTAGTTTGTCTTCATATACTGATACACGCATTCTTTCATTTTGAGAACTCCTTTAGATAGAAACCATTTTAAGGACATAGTTTCTATCTGCTTACACCAGTGCATATGTAGTCTTCAAAAAATGTTAACTGGTCTGGAGAGATGCTTCCGGGGTTAAGAGCACTAACTGCTCTTCCAAAGATCCTTAGTTCAATTCCCAGCAACCACGTGGTGGCTCACAACTTTCTGTAATGGGATCTGATGCCCTCTTCTAGTGCGTTTGAAGACAGTAACAGTGTGCTCATAGAAATAAAATAAATAAGTAATTCTTTTAAAAAGATATTAACTGATAGGAGCTGGCAGGGTGCCTCAGTAAATGAGGGTACTGTTAGCCAAACCTGCATTTCCATCCCTGGGAACCCATGTTCAGAAAGAAGAGTACTGACTCCCCAAAGCTCTCCTGTCACACACACACACACACACACACACACACACACACACACACACACACACACAGAGAGAGAGAGAGAGAGAGAGGGAGAGGGAGAGGGAGAGGGGGAGAGAGAGAGAGAGAGAGAGAGAGAAGAGAGAGAGAAGAGAGGAGAGAGAATAAATAATATATTTTTTAAAAAGAAAATTCAAATTAGCAAATTCAAAAAAATCCAAATTTTACCTAGCTTAAAAAGAAGAATTGAACAAAACAAATATTGTACTGATTTTCCTCTCTTTAGGTAACATCCTGTCCTGGCTAAGTAGTATGGATTGATAACTAATAAAGTCTTGAAAGATTTTTTTCTATAGTTGACATATGATCTTGGAAAAAGTTTTGCTTTAGATTTTACTATTGACAGTAGCTGAAAGAAATTTCTCAAACTATTTGACCCAATTGTAATAGGAATAACAGAATAAATGTAGTTGCATAGTGGACACCTCTGAAAGTATTTGAGTGTATAACTGACTTTGAGCTTCCAGAAATTTGTGTTATATGTATGCTTAAAAAGCCTGTATGCATACATAAGCATGGGTACACACATTTCTGTATAGAATCTACAGTAACTTGAATGTAGTGGCCCTGCATCTGGAAAACTTACACACAGTCAAAGAAATGGGGATTAGTAAACAGTAAAAATTTAAGAATCACTTATTATCTAGAGAGACTAGTAAAGATATGTACTTTAATTGGAGACACCCCTTCTTGGACTTTTTTTTTAATAGAGAATGGGACTAAATCAAAATTAAGTACTTAAAGATTTCCTCTGTGTTCCAGATTCTGTAACTACAGGGATCTGAACTAGTCAAGAAATAAGTGTTTTCATGGTATCTGGATGTAAGGAATTTTAGTATTGATGAGGTTATAACCTTAAAATCAGCAAGGTATATATTTGTACCCTAGAAACCCCAAAGCACCAAGCATTGTCTGCCCACCTAACTAGTGGTCCATCTTCTTTCTGGCCTGTCATAGGAAATTCACTTTCTGACACTGAAATAATCTAGGCTTGCCCAGAAACCTCCCTAGTAAAATGTCTCTAAGAACACTATCTGTTCACTGAGGAGATCCATAGATGAGTCCATCTCTACTGCTTCCTCTACCTCACTGATTCTTTCAGCCGTACTTTCCACTCCCATACGTGGGGGGAAAATATTGAAAGAGTACAGCTAAATATGTACACTTAATCTCTTTTTGACCAATACATCTCGAATCTACTATACTATGCTTTTATAATACTAACTTTTAGTGAATTGCCATTGGCTACAGGTTCTTGGAGGCTTGTGGCTAGGCCATGTGCAAATCTCTCTGCTGAGTAAACTTGATAATTTAAAATTGCATCCACAGCAGAGCGTGGTGGCACACGCCTTCAATCCCAGCACTCAGAGGCAGAGGCAGGTGGATCCCTGTGAGTTTGAGACTTCCTGCCTGCTCTACATGTAGAGTTCCAGGACACCCAAGACTGCCAAAACTGGTACACAAAGAAACCCTGGGGTGGGGGGCAGATTTCATCCATATTATTTTCCGAGAGTACAGTATCTTTCTTTTTATATATGCTTGTTGTATGTTGTCATCCTTGAACTCTTACAAGAAATAGTGATCTACCTGGAAGGCACCATCAGTTCCAAATGAGCAGCCCGCATGAATCACATAGAAGTCTGATTTGTTTACTGATGTTCTCTGACAGTGTGAGAAGAGAAACAGCCTCGTGCTTTCCATTTCTGTCACTCAGGACATCTCCTGGTGGACCCAGACAAAGCAGAACCATAGGATCTCTTTTCCAATACCTGTTTTCTTGGGCTGCTATGAAAATAACTTCTGGGAAATGTGTTCAGTCAGTTTTATTTCTTTTCATGTCTTTGTAACTTTGTGTGTATTTGTATATTAAGAGTAGAAGTCAACTGCAGTCATCCTTTTTCAGGCTCCATCTACCATGTGTTTGGTTTTGGGTTTTGGTTTTGGTATGGATTTGGGATTTTGGGTTTTTGTTGTTCTTGGTTTGATTTGGTTTTGAGACAGAGATCCTCGGTTGCTTGTAACTTATCAAGTAGGGAAGACTGGCTGCCAGCAAACTGCCTTTCTCCACCTCTATAGTGGTGATACAAAAGTGTGTGCACATCTAGATTGTTGTTTGTTTGTTTCAGTTAAAACATGAAGAGGCTATTCTCTGGCCTCTCTGTCCCCAATTCACAATTCAAATAAATAAACATGAGTTTGGGGGGGATCAAGCTCACATCTTGATGCAAAGCACTTTACCTAATGAATTCTCTCTCTCAACTCAGCCTATTCTATTTTGACATCATTAATTGATTAACCAACCTTTCTTCTATTGTAATTCATTTTTCTCCTGAGCCATCTAAAGGCTACTGTCTTTTTAAACAAAAGGGCTTATGGATAGGAGGATTTGGTCTCTCCTTGCTGAAGAAACAGGTCACTGGATGACCTCCTGGCCACTGGAGATTGGACCAGGGCCTGGGCCATTCAGGAGATGGGGAATGCATGATGAGAAGCCCCAGGACCCATGCAGTCTACAGCCTTTACTTGAAGGCAGAAATACATTTTACTCTTAGTATTTTCTGCTCATTACACTCTTGTAAGACCAGGGGTTATAAGAAAGCCCCAGAACATCACATTGGCAGTAGGGAAGAGAGAAACCATATATGAATCTATGTATGAGTCCTTTACCTTAGAAACTTAAAATGAAATTACAACTCTAAATTATACTATTAGGAGTATGTCCCTTCATTCTAGCTATGGTGCTGTTGTGTAGTTACCAGATATATTTGCCTTTTACAAATCTCTACTGTTTTTGTGGGTTGAACATTGTAATAGGAACCAGGATTCTGCCCAAATGGATAAAATGGACTGTCACTCAGAAAGGTTTGTTGGGAAACAAGTGAACAGGGCACTGATATATGGGCCAAGTGAACTTAAGAGAAATTGTCTTTTGTTTAGACCATGTTCCTCCTACTTCTTGAATTACACTGTCAGACATTTTAAGTGGAATTCTGTAGAAATATTTCAATCAAAAATTTTCCCCATTGATGACATTCCTTTTTCTAAAAACAGAGAGTCAATGTCTTCCTTGCAGTTCTAGAACGTGTGTATGTGTGTGTGTGTGTGTGTGTGTGTGTGTGTGTGTGTGTGTGTGTAATGTGCTTTCTTTTTGTTTTTGTTTTGCCATAGAGAAGTTCCTGTCCATAATGCCCATACACATGGCACAGTAGGCTGTGTTCCTTAAGAGTCATTAGATTTCCCTAATAGAATGACGGAAATGGGTATTGGAGCTCTGGCCATCCTCTCTCATTAGTGCTGAACCTGGTGTGCTGTGTCTGCTTCACATCAAACCTAGTGAATTGCTTTTCTTGTCTGAAACTGTGCTTTCCTCTTAGAGTCAAGAAAGGGATGATAGTATGCTTGGCCCTTTTCGGTTGTTGCTGCAGCTGACCCTATTAAAAGGAATATCCTACAGCAGGGGAATGCATACATGCTCTAGTTAAGGCTGAGATGCTTGCCACTTGCAAGATGTGTCGGGGCATACCTCTAATCCCCGTACTCAAGGGGCAGAGGCAGGCAAGGGGTATCTGAGGCCAACCTGGTTTGCTTAGTGAAATCAAGACCAGCCAGGGCTACAAAGACCATATCATCCATAAAACAATCAGCAAACCTGTTAGGTATACAGATGGTTGTCAACTCCTGCTTAGTGTCAGAGTTACCCTTGCTTGCTTAGTTTTGGTCTCATACTGGAAGATACTGGTATTTTTAGTTCACACGCTAGGGCAAGTGGTTGGGGCAGGTAAAATAGATAAATTCATCAGTGCCTTAACATACCAAACTTCTGTTTCTGATGGGAACCTGTGTGGCCATATGCCTCTCTCTTGGATTGACTCTTTAAGAAAAAGCTAAAGGTTAAATAAATTATTGCATACCTTTTATTGAATAAGACTTCCAAGTCAGTCTTGCTGAACTGTGTATGTATATTTGGAGGGGATGTTGAAGATAGGGTTCTCACATAGCCTAGGCAGGGCTAGAATGAAACTTGATCTGTAGCTGAGAGTGACATTGAACTTTGGATTCTCCTGGATTCTCCTGCCTTCACTAGAATTACAGGTCTACATTTATCAAGCTCAGCTGAGCTAGTCTTGCTGTTCTTTTAGCCTTGAACTCTTCCCTACTGGTTATTTGAAACCACTCTCTACAGAAAGTGACTGATATGAAAAGTTTCCTTGATTCTTCTTTTAAGTTCTTTTAGATTAGTTGGTAGTACCTTGGGGGTGTAGAAAGGAAAGCAAAAAAGGGAAAAGGAAAACAGAAATTAGTGCAGATGGGAAAGAAGAAGGTAACTGAACTTACAGTACCCTGCAGTATTGAGGCTGAGCACAGTACAGTGTGGTCCAGGTTCTTTAACCTGGGGATCAGCAACTTCCATCCATTTTTCTTACGGTTTCCTACAGTGTCACCCCAACAGAGAAAGGGTACGATGGGAATGGGTGCTCTTATAAAAAGATGAAAGGGCTAGCAGACTGTTCCTCTTCTGAATATTTATTTACCAGTTGGTGCAGTATAATAGAGTTAACAGCAAAACTCTGAAGTTTAAAGTGGCAGTCAGAAAGTATCTTGAAAGCTAGTCTGTTGTAAAAATATACACAGTGAGTAAATTTCAACAGCTCTTGATAAATGGAGGAATTGTTACACTTATTGTAATAGGACAATAAATATCGACATACATTTTCACAAAATGTTCCTTTTGGCTATTCTTTTTTTAAAATAAATATTTTTGTTGATTCTCTGAGAATTTTGTACAGTGTATTTTTGATCGTATTCATCCTTACTACTCCCCTTAATTTTCCATTCTTTTAATAAATAATAACTTGTCAGATGTATGTAATTTTTAATTTAGCAAAATAATCATTTACTAGGGATATGTGTGTGTACTTATTTACATATGTATTTTCCTATACTTCCTGTACATAGTTGTGGTAACTATAGGAGAAGACTTTATGAAACATCTGCTGTACTTTTACCTCTGTTCTTTAACGTTGTGACTCATAGCTCTTTATACTACCTTCTCCAGGATTAAATATCAAGACTATCGTATTAAATGAGACAGTCTCTACTTTAGAAAATGTGATGAATGCATTTTGTAAGTTTCAAATAGTTGGCAAATAGCTGGAGACTCCTACTTCGAGGTTTATTATATTTCCAAATTTTAGCTTGTTTTTAAATGCTGAACAAAATTCATTGTATGTGTGCATGTGTGTGCATCTGTGTTTGGATGTCCCTTTACATCTTTATGTATGCATTTAGAGGCCAGAGGTTGATGTCATATATCTGTTTTATGGTTTTTATTATTTTTTACATTTATTTATTTTGTATATGTTTTTAACAAGACAAATAGTAATGAAATAGTGTCAGTGTGCACATATTAATATCATGAATGTGGAGGTTGGAGGACAACATATGGGGAAGTCAGTTGTTGCTATGATATAGGTCCCGGGAATTGAGGTTTTTTTTGTTTTGTTTGTTTGGTTTGGTTTGGTTTTGCAAGTGACTTTAACAGCTAATTGAACCCATCTAGTTAGGGGTGGGTGGGTGTTTTTGTTTTTGGAGGGGTTGTTTGTTTTGTTTTTTGTTTTGTTTTGTTTTTGAGACAGGCTTTCTCTTGAACCTTGAGTTCACCAATTCTGCCATACTGACTGGTCCAGTCAGTTACAGACATCCCCCTGTCCCTGTCCCTGTCCCTGCTATTATACTCGCCGCATACACTGCCCCAGTGCTGAGGTTACAGATGTTCACCTCTGTACCTGAGTTTTACATGGCTGTTGGGGATCCAGACTCAGGGTCTCATACTTACATAGCAGCACTGTCATGGGAGCCATCTCCCTCATCATCTTGATGTCAACATTATCAAAGCCATAATTGGTCGTTAGGTACATTAATACTGCTACCAGTACAGGGATGTACACGAAAGAGTCACCTATGCTAGTTTACCGTTTGATCATTTGCTGGTCTCAAGTGAACTGAGAAGTTGTTGCAGATGGTTATGAGCTGCCGTGTGAATGCTGGAAAATGAAGCAAGGTCCTCTGGAAGAGTAGTCAGCGTTCTAAACTGCTGAGCCATCTCTCTAGCCCCTTTAAGCTGTTTATATATGTGTATTTTTTAGGAAGCTTCTACAATAGTAAGCTTCCATATGACCTTTTCAGAGTACTTTTCCGCTAGTTGTTCCTGCCCAGGTTCCTAATCTCCTCTCCCCTCCTAGCTACCTTCTGCTTAAGCCCTTCATGTACAGTTATTCCCCTTAACCCACTGTATTCTTGCATTCTATCTCCATCCCTTACAGCAAGAATGTATAATGTTTGACATATGGTGAGTGTCTTCCAAGAAAAGGAAATACATTAAATGCTAGCCAGGTAGAGACCTACTTAGCTAACAGATTTCTGTATTGCTTCTCTGAAATCTACATACAAAAATATATTTACTGCATCCTCTTTTTTTAAAAAAAAATGTTATTGGCTAGTTTCATAGAACAAAAGTTTAAGTTATGTTAGTTGGGGTACAAAATTAATACTTTGGCAGGAGTTGGTACTAAAACAGATTGGGTGCTAAGAGCTAGCTCATTGGTTTAGAGCCCTTGTTGCTCTTACAGACGGCCTTGATAGGGTTCTCGGCACTCACACAATGGTTCAAACATCTGTAACTCCAGTATCAGGGAATCTCACACTCTCTCTGACCTCCTCGAGCAACCAGGCATACACATGCTGCACATACTTGCATGCATGCAAACAAAACATGCATACACATAAAGTAAAGACATCTAAAAAAATTAAAAATCAGGAAAAGAAGGGAATACTCCTTGTTGCTAGCCTATTACTTTGAATATTTAGGTTGAACCAAGGTTGATTACTGTTCTGTGTAGTTTTTGAATGATTGCCTTTATAGTAAAAGAGATCAGTTCAAAGGATGTTTAAGGTTTATCATAAAAGTTAGTGGCACAAAGCCATTAAGCATTAAAACCCAGGGGGGGGAAAGGTTGCCAATTAAATAACTCTGTGTTCTTTTGAATACAAGTAGTTAATTTTGGTCTTGCAGAAGGCAAATTGGAAGGACAGAGCAGAACCCTTACATATGACCTGATCACTACTGTTTTAGGAGTTCAGTGAGCTCACTTGGTAGCACAGCTGGCCTGGTAACCTTCCTTTCTCAGCTTCCAAACTGGCATGGATTATCTGCATGAACCATCATGTATGGCTCAGTTTTTTCATCGGGGCTTAAAGGAGGTATTCAGAACAGGTAGAGAATTTATTCTGTTTGCTGATTAATTTCTTTTAGGATAATTTATTATTAAGGTTAACTACTAATACCATTTATTTATAGTGGCCAAGTAGATACCCTTTTTCTTAATGCCTCTCTCCCTATCAGAAATCTATGAGGTAATATATAATTTTATTAATAAGTGACTTCTGGGATTGGTGAAATGGCTCAATGAGTAAAGACTCTTGTGTAAGCCTGGCAACCTGGTTTTGATTCCCAGAATTCATGTAAAGGTGAAAAGAAAGAACCAGCTCCACAAATTTGATCAGACACACTATGATATGTACACCCACACACATGTACACACATACATATGTAAACAGCAATACATTTTTTAAAAAGCTTTTGGACTTAGACTACCTATACAGTTTGATCTGTTCCTTAGGAGACTTGAATGTGTCATTTTTTTCATACATGGGGAAAATATGGTTATATTGCAGGCATGCGGGTGGCACCCAGATATAAAATCTAGTATGAGACCAAGTTGACTTCTGTGACTGCACTTCAGAGGACTTGGAAGTAGAGATGAGGAGGAAGGCCAGAAAGATAATTGCAGCGATAAGCTTCTCTCCCAGACTCAGCCTCTTTAGAGCCAAATGCCCTTTATCCCATGGGTCACACTGGTGCTTCATCTTCTGGATAGGGATTGTTGTAGGAACATTTTAAATTCAGTCCAGATTAGGCGCTTGAAGATTAACCAGGAAAAAAACTATAGATATCTATCATTTCTTCTTTCCCTTTGCCTTGAATGAAAAAAGCTTTCTTCTCATCAGTGTTTTCAGTTTTGTCCTAACTTTAACAAACACACACACACACACACACACACACACACACACACACACACACACACACACACACACACACACACACCAAAACACACGGACTTTATTAGAGTAGTGTACAAGTTGTGGTCCGCGTAATCCAGCTATGGCTGGCTGTTGATGGAAAGGCCAAAGATCTGGTAGTTGTTGAGTCCCAAGAGCTGCTGGCCTGCAGGCTACCTTGGAATTCTGATGAAGTAGGTTTTAACACCAGTAAAGAAATGACATAGCAGTGGGACAGATGAATTTGCCAGTGAAAGTGAGGACAAGCAGTCAAAAAGCAAAAGCTTCCTTTTTCCATGTCCTTTTATATGGGCTGCCACCAGAAGGTGGGACCCAGATTTAGGGTTGATCTTCTGACTTCAAATAATCTGGGGTTTTTTAAGACTTATTTATTTTATTTTATGTATATAAGTATACTTTAGCTGTACTGGTAGTTGTGAGCCATCATGTGGTTGCCAGGAATTGAATTCAGGACCTCTGCTCACTCCAGTTAACCCCACTCACTCCAACCTAAAGGTTTATTTATTATTATAAATAAGTGCACTGTAACTGTTTTCAGATGCACCAGAAGAGACCATCAGATCTCAATACAGATGGTTGTAAGCCACCATGTGGTTGCTGGCATTTGAACTCAGGACCTTCGGAAGAGCAGTCAGTGCTCTTTACCACTGAGGCCTCTCTCCAGCCCATAATCTAGATTTCAAATGGGTCTCCCACCTCAAATAATTCAACCAAAAAAAATATATTTTTGCTTAGTCTTAGTTAATTCTAGATGTTAAGTAGACAACCAAGATTTATCCATCACAAATGTTTTTGTTCCTTCAATTCTAATTTGTAGGGATTTATCATAATTAGTTGTTTTAGCACATATGTCTCCTTGAAGGCTGGCTTAAAATGCTCTTTTTGATAAGTTAAAAACACAATGCTCAGAAATAAGAATTACAGCAACTAATATAATACGCCACAACAGTGCTACAAATATTTGGCATGCATTAACCCATACATTTCTCATAACTTCTTCTATAGCTGGCTTTATTAGTTTTATTCCCATTTTAAAGATTGGAAGCCATAATTTACTCAAGGTTGTTTGGCTTCAACATTCAACTTGTCCCATTCTAGCCTAACAGACTAAGTTACTGGGTCATCCCTGTGCTTCCTTTGGTGTGTTATGAGTGCTTGGATGTATTTCAGTTTGATGGTCATTACCCACTCTTTACTTAGTTGGTTAACTTTTTTTTTTTTTTTTTTTAAGATAGGGTATCATATAGCCCAAGCTGGCTTCAGATTTTTATGTAGCTTATGTTGGTCTTAAACTTCTGGTCCCTTGTGTCACTACCCACAAGTCCTGGGCGTTAGGTATATACTACCACACCTGGCTTTCCCCCTTTTCAGTATGTGTTTTTATAGCAACTTTCTATGTACAGTCTTAGGATTTACTCTGAGATTAAAAGTTTTGTTACATCTCTTGAAAATTTTCCAGAACATAGAAATACCTGTTTTGATTGGATACAATTATGAAAATAGTTACATCATGTTCCTCATCCCTTTCTTCCCTCCAGCCTCTTCCAGAAGCCTCCCCTCAAATTCATGGCCTCTTACATTTTATTACTGTTGTTGATATATATATATATATATATA
>NW_022196904.1:65743701-65770262 GCF_008632895.1 Mastomys coucha
TATATGAACAAAACTATATAAGTAAAACCTGCAGAGTCAGTTTAGGGTTGCTTGTATGTAAATGATTTCAGGAGTAAGCATTTGGCATTGGATAACTATTTATTTAAGGGGTCCTCTCTAAACAGTTGTTATTTGCCAGTAAATCCATCTAAGGTTGGAGCCCTGTGAGATTTCTCCCTTCCACCTTAGCATGTCAGTCTGTATTTTCATTGTTGTGGTATTGTCTAGGCAACGTGTTGTTGATATTTTTATGGACCCAACCCTCCTGTCAGAAGACACACTCAGCAGACTTCCTTATCCTCGGGCTCTTAACAGTCCTTCTGCCACAGTGTTCCCTGAGTCCTGGATGTACAGTTGTCTTGTTGATGTTTCCATTTAAATTGGGCACCCCTCTTAGTTAGGGTTTCTATTGCTGCAATGAAACACCATGTCCAAACAGCAAATTGGGGAGAAAAGGTTTATTTGGCTTACATTTTCATATTGCTGTTCATCATTGAAGGAAGTCAGGACAGGAACTCAAACAGGGCAGCATCTTAGAGGCAGGAGCCGATGCAGAGGCCATGGAGGGATGCTGCTAACTGGCTTGCTCAGCCTGCCACAGTAGGCTGGGCCCTACCCCATTGATCACTAATTGAAAAAATGCCTTCTAGCTGCATCTCAAGGAGGCATTTCCTCAACTTAGGCTTCTTCCTCTCTGATGACTCTAGCTTGTGTCAAGTTGACACAGAGCCAGCCAGTACAGCTCAGTAGTATACCCCAGACCAGTTGTTCTCAGTATATTGACAATTGTAGCTTTCTGTAATGGTCTTTGTCTGCTGGGGGAAAAAAAGCCTCTGATAGCCAGTGAGAGCTGCAATTATCTGAGGGCTACAATGTCTGAATAAGTATTTAGAATGCAGTTGGAACTATATTGACTTAGGAAAGTGACGGTGGTAAGTTCCCTTCCAAGATCTGTGACCTCACTAGTCCTGGATAGTTGGCTAGATTTATAGTACAAGCGTTCTTTCTTAGTACAGGCGTTCTTTCTTTCCTTCTTATTGAGCTGCCTTTAAGTCCTGTTAAACAGCTGGTGGCTAAGATGAAAGTGCCTTGCTGGTCATTGTTGTGAATCATAAATGTCACAGCTGGGCAAGGCTATTGATTGCCTTGCCTCCTTGACACCTTTGATAGTGTCTCCCAGTATTATGAATGTAGTCTAAGGGGAGTAGATGTTCAGATCATTTCCAGTGTGAGAGTCAGTTCTTATTTGTGGGACGCATGAATGCTGACATAAACCTGACAGGAAAGTCCTACAGTGGATTTTGATGTCGTTTCTTCCATAGAGGACTTTTCTTTTTGCTTTGTGTTTTGAACCTTGATAAAAAGAGACGGCTGTACTTCTGCACTCTGGAAAGCATGACTGTACTGTGGTGAGTTCGCTGGGACGGATGAGGAAGTTCTTCCATGGGAAGCTGAGTCATTTCTTGGCTTCTCTTACAGAATGACGGTACCCGAGTTATTCTTTCTTGCTGTGAAGAGAAGAACCAGAGGAACAAGTCATTTCCTAAAGTAATGCACACTGATTCTATGTTGGGATTCAATTTTTCCTAAACTTAGGGTTATTTTGAAGTTTTTATTTCGGTGGAGGGGTTGTCTGTTCAAGACTTACCTGTCAAACTTAAACTTTTCATTTGTTTATGCTAGCACAAACATTCTCTCTCTGTCTCTCTGTCTGTCTCTCTCTCTCTCTCTTTCTCTCTCTGTGTGTGTGTGTGTGTGTGTGCGCGCGCGCACGCGTTTCTGCACATTCTCCTTTCTCCACCTCCCACTCCCATGACTAGCTTTTATGTGAATTCTAGGGATCCAAATTCAGGTTGGCCAGCTTGTGAGGCAAGTGCTTTTACCTAACAAGTCATCTTTCAAGCCTCAGCCCTGACTTTTTTTTTTCTTAAGTTGTTTAATAACTGAATTTGGTCAACTCTTAAGGGAATTTTAGGATTATGATACAGTAATGAACAAAGACATAATCTGTCACTATCTGGCCTATGTGCCTTAAAGTGCATTGGGCACTATAAAGAAAAATGAAATGCTGTTGCTTTTAAAGTGTCCATCTTCTGTTTAGAGGAAGATCAAGCAGGCAGTACCCATGATTATAGGGGAAGCCGCCATAGAGCCAGTGCCATAGTACTTAAAAGAAGAGCTGTAGGAATGACGGGCTATAGATAAAGAGAGCTGAGTTCATAAAGTGAGATTTGAAGGGTAGATTTTGGTAAAGGCAGGCAGAAAAGGAGGGAGGATCCTAGAAGTTGAAATGAACTGGGGAATTAAAGTAGGCTGAACTGCATCATAATCTTGGAACTTGGAGACACCAGCCTTTTATACATTGCAGAATAGTGGGAAATGAGTTGCAATGAAGAATGTGGACAGTATGAAGCTTGTGGTATACACACAGAGACAGAGAGACAGAGAGAGAACCTTCGTGCCAGCACATCCTGGTCACAGAGGAGTTCAGCTAGGTCTCAGTTCTCCTGTAATACTTTACCTCCCTTACCTTGTTTCTGTCAGGCATTCTGGTCACTGATGTAGAAGTAGCTGCATGTCCTATAAAAGATGGACACTGCAAAGTCCATCTTACTCATGGTCTTCCTCTTTCCCAGCATCTGATACTATTTACCATTCCTGCTGGGAGATACTTCTTTCTTTGAATTTTCTCAATTTCTTATCTGTGTTTTGATTTCCCAATCTGTATACCTAATTCTTTACCTAGTTCTTAAGCAGTCTCCCAATTTCTAGACATAAACATTAGTTCTGCCACTTACCACAGCTCGTCTTGGACATCTCTGTGATCTAAACCTAAACGTACCTAATCTCTCCCTGCTGTCAATTCCTCTACTGTAGGCCTCCTTTTAATTCATTGTCCAGGCAGAAGTCTAGTCAGATATGACACCTGAAGTGTTCTTCCTTCTCTGGCTCTAAGTGTCCAGAATCATATTATCATTAAGATTTTAACCCTTCTCTTATTCTCTACCCACTTGAATGTAAATCATTGCTGCTTTCATCTGCTGCCTTTAGCTGCTTTAAGCAACTTTGTATTTAGCATTCCTAGCACTAGGGTATCACTACATATGCAAACAACAAGACGAAAAACAGAGAACTGTTGTAGAATGCATTGGAAAGGGCTACTTAAAGTGTGGAGAAAGCATGCCCTTCTTACTATTAACACCTTAGAGGGGAAACAGAATGCAAGTATATTGTTTGTGCTGGTTTGGAATAAAAGTTCATAGTTACTGAAGCTAGATGTCTTCATCTGAGAAATAATTCTTGTCACCATTACCACTGAGATGGGTAGGGATAAAAGGTGGAAAGAGTAGGTTTTGCTTTGTTTTGGCCAGTGCTAGACTGCCTTGTGTGATACTCTCTGATCAGGCCTCAAAGGAACACTTCAGGGAAATTAAAAAGTAGCAGTAAATACAGTTTGTAGTGATCTGATGAGACAGACTAGCATCTAATTTCAAACGAGGTTTATAGCCAGACAAAGACATTGTTAAACAACATAATGTCTCATTTCCCCATCTAAATAGTAGAGTTAGACTAGATAGGATAACAGCAGTAAAATTAGAAATTTTACTAATATTCCTATATTTTAAAGACCTATGGCTTAGGGTTCAGTTGGCTTTTTTAGCCAATAGATAGCACTCTCTAAAGAGTGCTCATCTGGGGGCAAGGATAGTTTAGCCTGGGGAAAGTGCTCACTCCCAAGCTTGATGATCTGAGTTCATTTCCTTGGACCCCCATTATAGACATCCCTGCAAGTTGTTCTGTAACCTACACAAGTGTATACGCATATATACAAGAAACAAAGTAATAAGATATTTTTAAATAGAACGTATGGGTAGTTTGGTGTTCTGTACAGGAAGTTTTCAGCAATGGATCTGTGTTCCATTGCTACCCTTGCTTTTATAGATAAAACGGAATCAGTGAATAAGTGTGATGTAGTAGGGGCTGAATCTAGGTTTAAAACACTTGCTGTGGCCAAATGGTAAAATAAAACACATAAAAGAATTTGTCAAAGAAGGATATATAGGGAATTTTACAGTAAAATCACAAAATCATGGTGCAGGAGAGACTTACGTAAGAAATAATTCAAAATGACAAATGAGCTAATTTTATAATAAGCCAATGTTGTGGTGTTTACATTAAGCCAGTCATCACAGTCTCTACCATTTTGGTGGATTTTGTTTTGAGCTTCCACATCATAAGAATATAAAAGTATATATAAAAGAATATTTAGTATATAAATCAGGGTAAAGTACTCCCGTTTACATGACACCCATTTGGGGACTCATGGCCCAGAAAGAATGCTTTGAGGAACTTGGTGATCTTCAAATTTTTAAAATGCTGCTGTAAGAGGCAACTGTGTGTTACAGAGGCAAGCAACTGGGATGAGAATACTCTGGTCCTCTCCCTGCAGAACCTGTGCAAGATAATCATCAGCATTGACTACTGGTGGTCTGCATGCTTGCTGTTTTCATTCAAATGTCTGAAAGATATTTTCATAGTGAGAAACTTGAACCTGAAATGTGTTAAAATGTTGATATATCTGTGACATAAAATGAATCAAATCATTGCCATTTTTATTCTAAAAGTAAATCTGTCCTTGTCATTTGACATTTATTTAGAATCAGTTATAAAAATATTATGTTGAGAAAAGAACTCTTTAAATTTTAATTTACGCTTTCTTCATTTTCATTTTAATTCTTTTTGATTGCTGGGACTTCTCAAGTGACAAATTACGTCTGTATTGGAAACTGCAAACTGATCACCTGTGATTCTGTATGACTGATTTAAACTTTAGATGCTATAACTTATCTGTACAGTAGGATTAATAGGATTCTCCTTACAGTGCTCCCTTCCTGCCTCGTCTTCTTTCCCTTGACTTTCCTGTCTTCCTGATTTTTTCAGTTGATTTTTTTTAACTAGGTTGCCAGGCTCACCTTGAAATTCTAGCCTTAAAGGTTCCTTCTGCCTCTGCCTCTGCCTCTGCCTCTGCCTCCAGAATAGTTGAGATCACAGATGTCTATTATCATACCTGGCCACCTTACAGGTCTCTCTTGGGAATAAACAGACAAACATATATATGTGTGTGTGTGTGTGTGTGTATGTGTTTCTTAGTGAACAAGAGACTCAGCCAAGCATTCTACCACTATCATCTTGCTTCAGAAAACATGTTCTACAGACTAAACTGTCAGCTTTTTCTGTCATTCTCTTTTCTTCCCTCCCTCCCCCTCCCTTCTTCCTTCCCTCCCTTCTTTCTCTTCCTTTCTTTCTTTCTTTCTTTCTTTCTTTCTTTCTTTCTTTCTTTCTTTCTTTCTTTCTTTCTCTTTTTTCTCTCTTTCCTGACTTTTTTCTCCTGTTCCCTTCTCCCTTTCATTCTTCCCTTTTTCTCTTTGTTTTTCTTTCTTTTTCTTTTTTTAAGGCAGGCTCTCATATGTACATGCTGATCTTGAACTCCTGCTCCTCCAGTCTTCAGACCTAGTGGATGATTTGATTATTTGTACTCTTGTTCTATAGACTTGATCCTGGGAAAGGATATTTATCTATAAAGAGACTTTTCTGTGAAGCCAGCCATCTTTTGGTCATTTAAACAGTTTGAGCTGAGCGTTGTATATGATGGTTCTCCTTGTAGAGGCAGAAAAGAGTTCAAGCAAAGGTGTTTCCTGATGCTTAAATCTACTAATTTCCCTTATTTTACTGATTGTCCCTCCTTGAACCTTAAGTCTGTGTCCAGTGAAAATGCCAAGAGGAAAGAGGACTCTTCTCATTGCTTAAACACTGACATCTGATTGTTTTTTTCTTTTCTTTTTTTTTTTTTTAAAGATTTATTTATTTATTGTATGTAAGTAGCTGTCTTCATACACTCCAGAAGAGGGCATCAAATCTATTATGGATGGTTGTGAGCCACCATGTGGCTGCTGGTAATTGAACTCAGGACCTTCAGAAGGGCAGTCAGTGCCCTTAGCCACTGAGCCATCTCTCCAGCCCTTCTTTTCTTTTCTTTTCTTTTTTTTTTTTTAAGATAGGGTTTCTCTATATAGCCCTGGCTGTCCTGGAACTCACTCTGTAGACCAGGCTGGCTTCAAACTCAGAAATCGGCCTGCCTCCACCTCCCAGGCGCTGGGATTAAAGGCATGCACCACCACTGCCCAGTGACATCTAACATTTAAAAGGAATTTCTGGGTGGAGATGTTGGCTTTATAGCCTTTATAAATGATTCCCTTCATTCCCCAAGCACACTCTCCCATCTCATTGGAAGGAATCTTTATTCTAATAAGACAAGTGTTCCTTAAGTAGATGCTAATCAAATTTTTTTGTCAAGGAATGTACAATGTTCAGGTGAGTGTAAACCTTTAGCCATAGTAAAACCTTTGCTTTCTGTCTCATCTGAAGACTAAAGGTGAAAAATAAAATCTGCAATAATAATGGGTTTTAGAAAATGTATCAGTTCTCTTTTCTTGGCTATTCATTCATCCACACATAATGAAATTTTATGTAACAAGGTGTTCAACAACAAATCTTAGTGTCCCAATAATAGGATGTAGAAATAGAGCAAGAAAGATCTTGGGATGGGTCCAGCTTCAAACCACTTTTTTTGTACATTGCAGAACTCCACATGCAGACTACTTTCCAGCTTACTCCAGGGACACAGATAGTGAGTGGTTCACCTAGTAGAAAGACCCATCTCTTGGTTTTACCTCAGTGTTGCACGTTCCCTGCCTAGCTGGATCAATCCTTGTGGGTTAAGCAGTACTCCTTTATGTTCTCTTTGAGCTTTTTTTTTTTTTTTTTTTTGAGAGCTGCAAGGTTTTCCGGCCCTTAGTGCCAGAATTCCACCAGGTGGCGCCCTAATTCAGAAGCCTTGCAGTAGACTAATTGGAACCAAAGAAACCACACATTAGTCCCTAAAATCTAAACAATTTGGATAAAGTATTAAATCAAGAAAAATATAACTCCTGTGCAGAAATGTGGTAAACTGTGTGAAAATTCTTAGTAGACTCTTGTGCTGGAAGACTTGAGATTACGTATCAGGCCCGTGACATATAATCTGAGTGCTTGTTACTTCTTTTGAAGGACTTGGTGCTCTTTGTCATAGATAGAGAGCGGGCTGACAATCACAGAGGGGAGAGAGAGGATTGATACTGTAAATAACCCCTATTTCACATGCTTATGAAAAATCTCTGTGTTTTCTTGCAAGTTCCCTAACTTGAAGGAACAGAGAAATGTGCTTAAAATCTCTTTTGAATCTGTAGCTTTCAGCCACAGTTTGGATGTAAAATGATTGGTTGCTGTATTTCAAAATCCTAACAGAATAACTGTTCAGTGGTTCCAGATGTTTTTGATAAAAACTTGGAAATGTAGCATCAGCAGTAAAAGCACAGACTACAGATTCTGTCTTCCATGGGGGAGTGCCGGGCAGATCCAGGGGAAAGCAAGCAAACAGGCTTTCCGCCCCACCCAGAGCATTTGTTCTCTGGGAAGAAACAGATTAGCAAGGACAGTTTTAAATTGTCCTCTTAATATGTTTGCATGTGTAGAGAAGAGAAAAATCTAGATCTCTAAGACAGAAAAAAAACAACAGACAACAAGACTAATATACTGATTTTAAACAGTTCTCTCGTGTCATTCAGAAAATTGTAATGGTTTTGAAACATTTCTCTGATTATGTAAGGTTTCCAAGGACAAAGTTCATGGTTTTCATTTGTTTACGTCTTCTACAAGGCATAGAATGTCTGTTGAATTGATGTGGATTATCTTTAGCTTGATAGAGTTGGTATAGAAAAGCTTTACAGCGACTAAAGCATCTCTGATTCCCTAGAGAGATGCTTGGGAACTTGCAAGCAGGAAACATTTGATTCTAATTAAAACAGAAGGGAGAGGCAGTGAGGAACAAACCATTTGAGAACAGAGGGGAGACAACTTTGTGTTCATTGGGAAGAGGGGACTCTAAATTATAGCTTGGTGAAAGTTGATCTATAAAATATAATAGGCAGACAGCTTTTTTGTACACTTAGGCCTGCCCCACCCCCAGGACCTTTGGATCTGTGCCCTTAAACCATATAATATCAAAGTATTTGTACGTTCCTGGACAGATTCCCATGCTTTCAGTTAGCTTAAGCAGGAATTTTATTTACAACTTCTTAATCTCTTTAATTGTCTTGTTTCTACTGTATTTAGCATTCTCTGTACTAAAAAGCATCACGTTTACTGTACATGATGCCGATGTGAGAGAGGCTTGCTCTCTAGAGGCACCAGAAAGAGGACATTGTTCACCTTCATGCTTTTTAATGTACCTGTGGTGGGATCAAGATGAGGTTTGTGTTAGAAAGAGCTGAAACTGTGGTGTTTGGGTAGACAGATGAATAAGAGAAACAACTGACTACCTTAGCTGGGTTTGCTCTGTTGCTTTCTTTGAAGAGACTAGCCTCTTTAAACACCTGGCCTGAGGAAATGGTGACTCATTAGACCTTCATTACCCCTTTTACAGCTTCTAAAAGTAAATACCTTTCACCAACTTTGCTTGCAATATTGGTAGAAACGATAGTATTTAATGTCTTCACTTCCTTTCTGTTGTGGTATTTAAGATTGCACATTCCCATTCTCCAAATCTGTGTAAGGGGCTTCACTCTGTCCCCTTAAAGAGAACATAGGACAGCTTCTCCTGGAAAGCATTAGAATACTTTTTCCCTTTTTTGGTTTTGCTTTTGACACAAGGTCTCTTTATATAGCCCTGTCTGTCCTGGATCACAGATCTGCCTGCCCTGTATCCCTAGTACTGAGATTAAAGGCATATGTCCACACTTCGCCCACCTTTGGGTTTATTTTAGGTTTTTTTTTTAACCTCCTTTTCTATTCTTTCACCTCCCTTTGCTTCTTTGCTTTCTATTCTTTCTATTTGCTCTCTATTTCTATTCTTTCACCAGTCTTTGCTTCTTTGGTTCCTCTTCCTCCTTAACCCTCCAAGGTTTATTACAGTCCACAATGTCTGAAAATGAATGACTGTGTCTGCTCCTGAGGCATAGGAGATTGGCAACTGGAAAGGTCTGGAGAAGCAGGAAAGCAGGCAAATGAGGTCACATAGTCCCGTGAATGAGAGGTGTGAAGGGCAAGGCGGGTCTCAGCCAGGTGACTGACTCCTCTTAGTCCCAAGAGTCCTAAGAGACATGCATAGATTCATTGTATGCCATCTCTTTAACTTTCTTTAGAACTTTTTCAGACCCCAGATGAAACAAAACCTTAACTCGTGATGACTTCTAAACCTTGCCAGACATTTTTACAGCTAATTCTACATCCTAGAGAAATAACTCTGAAATATTTGGCTAACATTTTTCTGATATTAAATCATTGCCTTGCATTCTGCAGGAAGATGCTGTCTATGCCGTGGCTGGATTCAGTGTTCTGTGTCTTTCCTGAATCACTAAGGCTGTTGTACAGACTTGTAGTGTTTAGGATAACGCCGCCTTTCTTTATTAGCATACTCCTGGCATCTAAGGGACTGAGGTTGTTCCTTGCAGTGTCTGACAGAGCCTTTTTCACTGGGGACTTGAGAGGAGGAGGAGCAGGAGGAAGCCTGTTGGAAAAGGAAGCCTTGTTTTTTCTCTTAGTCTGTAGATGAATCACGTTCCCACCACTGCAATTAGGTTTCCAAACCTCCGAGGCTGCTGGTGCAGATCTGAAAGGGCAAGTAATGACGATCTTGAGAGAGCAGGGTAAAGGGTGTGGAGGCTGCAGAGGGAGGGACAGGCAGGCTAGCTAGCGGCCGCCAGCTAGGGAGGGAGGGAGAGAGGGAGGGAGGACGTCTGGAGGAGTGGTCTGTTTTCCTTGTACTCGGCTGGCTGTCCTTAGATACTTTCAACTTAAGTCAAAATCCAGCCCTGCTGCTGAAGGAGCTGGAGACTGGCTGAAAAAGTGGATACTCTAGAAAATACCTCCAGAATTTTTTTTCTTTTCCTGTCTTTCTTTTTTTCCCCTCCATATAGGTTTCCGTGTCTTTGTTGTTTTAAGGAATTCTCTCATACCATCACTTTGAAATAGCCACCTTCCTTTTTTTTTTTTTTTTAAATCCTCTGTCTTCGTGGCTGAGTGCATACTGGGGTTTTATTACTGGCTCAGGATTTTCTGGATACATGTGCCAACCATTATGCTTAGCCAGTTCGTCCTTAATTTTTCTACTGGAGTTCTCGGCAGTGATGGAAAAGATCTGTGCTTCTCTTTCAGTCAAGATCTGCACAGCAGCAATCTTAAGGCAGATTGCTTGTATTATGAATTATAAACTCCTCGTCTCCGTGCTCTGAAGCTGCCAGAAAGTTCCCACTTAGTTCACAGGACTGGAGTCTGCTTTTTTTTTTTTTTTTTTCCCTTAACCCAAGAGTTTTCTAAATAGAGGAATCTGGAAGCAGAAGTCTCCTCCCGCCCACTGTGAGAAATTTGGAATTTTGGACCTGTGTGAGCACATTGGTCCCTGGATTCAGCAGATATACGCCTGCATTTTGTCTCTTCTTTTCTGCATCTGTACAAAATGTATGAGCGGCACAAAAGACGCTATAGCCTGTGTGACATCTCCAAGGTGGACAGGACTGTCGATGTGGTGTTGCTGAAGGTAAGAAGGGGCCACACCTCATACAGTCTGAAAGTCTCAGGAAGATTTCTTCTGTATCCTTACTGCCAGGTCTTGGTCCTTCCTAAATTAGGATGGAGTGTGAGAAAGCCTGGGCTAACAGTGACAGAAGACCAAGAAGGAAGGATTTCAAAATTCTTTAAAGGCATGTCTGAAGAGAGACCGTGTGTGTTCGTGTGAGTGAGTGTGTGTGTGTGTGTGTGTGTGTGTGTGTGTGTGTGTGTGTGTACTAGAGAGAGAGAGAGAGAGAGAATGAATCTGCGTCAAAGCAATTATTATTAAAAATACAATTTTACTTGTTCTAAGTAGAATCTAAACAATCACAAAGATGGAATTCATTCTCAGAGCTGCCCTTTTGCTAGATGCCTCTGTTTTCTGTTGCTTGCCCCATCTCCACACCTCAATTCCACCTCCCTTTTGCCTGAATCTCTTTTCTCTGTGAGCTTCCTTTTCTGTCTCTTTGTCCTTTTGTTTGTGTAGGTCTTTGGTCTTTCCTATCTATCTGCTCTTCTCCTGTCTTCTGAGTGTTAGTTCTCGAGGGGAAAGAGAAGTCAGTATTCTGTTGGAACTGTCTCTACTTGACTCTTTTTCTGCCTTAGCTTCTGACCAGTGATAAGCTGCAGTTACATTTGTTTGATTTCACGTCATTAGTAATGTTGGGTGTCTAAGCAGGAAGGGGGCGGAGTCTCTGGACAGGCTAATTGTTCACAGAAGACATCCTTGAATCTAAAATTAGTAAGGACTTCTACATTCGGTAAGACCAGAGTCTGGGAATGTTGGACAACTCATGAAGTACTTTTTGGAAGTTTAGCTGTTTTCTGGCAAAGACAGGGAAATTGGAAGTCAGCCAAGTACTTCACAGATGCCAAAGAACCTGAACATCTAAATTTGGGAGAGTGGAGCGGATTAAGTAGAAAAGAAGTAATTTTGGAAAAGTGCTAATACAATGTCTGGGTTAATAAATAGTGGAAGTCTATTGTTGGTGCATCAACTCTGTTTAGTACTTGAGACAACCCACTTTCTTTTATGACATTTCCATTTTTTTAGTGTTGTATGTGTGACATGGCTCACCTGTTTTAGTCAGAGGATAGCTTGGGGGAGTTTGTTCTGTCCTTCCACCTTGTGGGTCCTGGGGATCAAACTCAGGTCATCAGGCTTAGCAGCAAACACCTTTACCCACTGGGCCACCTCACCCCTGTGCCACCATCCCCTACCCCTTTGAGACAAGCACCTACTAAACTCGGTAAAGCAGCCTAGGCTAGCCTAGCATCACCTTCTTCGCTTGGCCTCTCAGGTATGGGTTACCATATTTAGCCTCTCCCTAGCAGAAGCTGGCAAATGAGCTCAGAAACCTAGACACAGAAGCCAGTGAGCTCCACAGTGGGTGCGGCCCCCAGAGCAGGTGTGATTTGTGGTGTGGTGGTGTTCCTGCCCTCAGTAATCACTGTCAGGTGGTTTAGCTTGCCAGGCCTACTTTGTAATTTGGTGTTTTGAACTTCTTCCAAAGATGATGTTGGTCGTAATTTCTCTGAAAAGTCATTTCCTCTGAGAGATAACAATTATCTTCTGATATTTTGCCCTCTTATATAGAAATTTAGAAAGGCTACTTTCTAGGGTCTTTGTCTTGTAATGTCACAGCCCTTTTGATTTAACGGGCCAAGAAAGGGTGGAGTGTTCTTCTGTTGTCACAGGAATCTCTCTTTCCCTCTCTCTTGCCTTTCTTCTTTTTCCCCCTCCCTTGGTGTGGTTTTGAGGGTTTGGGGAGACAGAAGAAAGCAAAAGAAGGGTACTATTTAGGTGGCAGAAGTTGGGGGGAAGGGACAGCTATAGGGGCAAATAGCAAAGTATAATGATATGATATTAAAATATTACAATGAAAACCATTATTTTATGCTAAAAGTAATAAATAGGGGCAGGGAAGAGAGAGTGGTTAAGGACACTTACCGTTTTTTGGAGAGGACCTGGGTTTGATTCCCAGTACACGCATGATGACTCAAAGCCACCCCTAACAACAATTCCAGGGCATCCACTGCTCTCTTCTGATTTTCACATATATCAGGTGAGCACTTGGGGCACATTTGTATATACAGGCAAAATACTCATATAAAATATAAAAAAGTTTTAAAAATTAATCAAATCAAATAAAAAAGAATGCTAAAAATATATAGTATCATACAGATTAGTTGGGTATGAAAGCTTTATATAAGTTAAGCTAACTCAGTTCAGGCTTCCTAATTTGTAGACACTATTTTTATATTTCCCTTTTCTGTGATTTATTTGACTTGAGAGTTATTTGTCAGGCAGTGACTATTTTACCCCATTTCCTATGAGGAAATACTAGAAACATGACTGAGAACTGAGGGGCCGAGTCTAAGAGACTCTTCCTAAGATCAACAGTAACCAGAGAAACATGCACAAGGCTGTGTGCTAGGACAGAGACAAGTAAAGTGCTTCATTTGGGCCAGTGCTCCAGAGGCTGAGATGATGCCTGCCTGCATGAAGGATGAAGGAAAAGTTTTAGAAATAATGAACTGAGTCTCCAAGGAAGAGAGAAACTGATGTGTACTTCCTGGCAGGTGGGAGCATTCTGCATAGCATGCAGCAAGTTAATTGTAAAGAGACTAGAGCCAGAATTGATGTGCAAAAGCAAGCAGCCATGGTGAGGACACTTTCCCACTTTGCTTTAAAAGAAAGATCATTCTGACACTGTGGGGATACATTAGGCCGCTGTTATGGCAGGCCCCAACATGATCAAATAACTTTGTGGAGTAAAATAAGAAGAGAATAGATACTGAGACATAAGCATGGAATGCTTACATTCTTAATCATCGTCTCTTTTCACATACAAGAAAACAGGTTAGAATAGCTAGTAATTCCCTGTTGTCACCCTTCATATGTAATCAGTGATAGGATGCAAACCAAAGTGAGACTCTTCACAGCCAGTGTATTGTCTGCTGTCCTAAGGCTCCCTTGAGTTGACCCATTCCTTTTATTATATGAGTATATACACAGAGGTACACATGCACACATGCATCTATGATTTTCTGTCGTAGACTTGTATTGCAACATTATGTAGATTCTTTCCCAGTATGGGAATTCTTTTTATGACACTTTGGATAGATGCATGATAGCAAGAGTCCATTTGCCTCACCGTCTGTAGCAGCTTTTCCCTATAATTCTTTTACCTCTTCCTCTCTCTCACTCTCAGTGGTGTTCTCCAATTGCTTTCACAGTATTTTGAATTTCAGTATTTTCTATTAGCATTTTAAAGTTCATTTGGGGAACTGGGAAATGGTACAGTCAATAAAGTGGCTGGGTTTAGATCCCTAGAGTCTGTGTAAAGGTCAGGCATGGCAGTACACATCTGTAATTCCATGCTGGAGAGATGGAGACAGGAGAATTCCTGAGGCTTGTTGACTAGCCAGGCTAGCTGACAAGGATCAGTAGGTTCAGTAAGAGATTATCTGAATTGTAAAATGGAGTTTGATAGAGAAAGATCACAACATTGCCCTCTGGCTTCCTTACCTATGTGCAAATTCTATTGGATGCATGTACCACTTAAATACTCAGGTGATCCTCTATATGTTCTCACCATACTTTTACATAGAAGTTTACAAAGTTGGTCATTTTTTAATCTTTATCAGTATACCTGTATATACAGAATGAGATATTGTAATTTTACTTTAAAATGTAATAGATTTTTTTAAAAATGATTTTACTGTCTTAACCCTGATTGGCATTGAACTTATTATATAGACTCTGGAACTCACAGAAATCCACCTGCTTCTGCCCTCTAAGTGCTGGGATTAAAGGTGTGGGCCATCGCATCTGGCTTTAATAGGTATTTCTTGATTGAAATGAATTGATGTTTTAAGATTTGTTAACCAAAAAAAGGCAGTGGTGGTGCACACCTTTAATCCCAGCACTTGGGAGACAGAAGCAGGCGATTTCTGAGTTCGAGGACAGCCAGGGCTACACAGAGAAACCCTGTCTCGAAAAATTAAAAAAAAAAAAAAAAAAGATTTGTGAATATATATTCATAAGCCTGTGCTAACATAATTTTTAGTTAATTTTAGTGTAAAAAATAATGAATAACTTTAATGTTAAAAATATAAAAATGAAAAACAACCGTAACCTCAAGGTTTAGATTGTGAACCTTTTGCTTTGTTATTCCATACATAGAACTCCAGTTCCTAACCTTTGGCATTCAAATAATTCCCTGTGAATTAGCGCCAACATTCCTCATTAGTGTTATATACCCATACTTTCTGTGGCTTACTTTAAATTCTGATCTATGTTGTTTATCACTTCTGTGTAGTTAGTCTTGTCTGTCTATCTGCCTGTCAGAGTCAAGGTCTCAGTAGCCCAAACTAGCCTTGAACTCACTACATAGCTGAGGCTGACCTTAAATTCCTGATAGTCCTGCCTCCACCTCCCAGGTGCCATGATTACAGGCCTGACTCTATTCTGTGCAGACTTTCTGAAGTGTCTTGTAAATAACAGAACCTAGCTGGATAGCCTTCCTTGGTTGGCATCCCTCTTCCTTTGCATATGACATTCTTCCCTTGCCTCCTGTTTCTTGATACAGACATGGCTTCTGGCTCTCTGGATAAATGGTTTATAACTATGAATCATATGTTTAAGATGGGATATGAAATAATTTTGATTGTTGGCAGGGGCCCTTTGGTACCAGCATGCCCTTTTCCCCATTGTTCTTCAAGAAGCTAATGTTGACTTCGTGTGTTGACTGATGAGAACCTTCCATACCCAGACTGAAACTAGCAAATGAGAACATTCTTAGAAGACAGCAAGTGCTTGTGGCTTACTCCAAACTAGCATACCAAAAAGGAGGAGCCCATCAGTGTGTGACCAGACTTGTAAATATAAGATTAGTGCCTGATTTAGGGTAATTTTAGGATCCACTTTTGTCTAGTAGTTTAATAAGTTTGAGTACCTGGAAAAATACAAGTCTATTATTAGTAGTAATATTAAACTGAAAATTTAATGAAAGCCAATTTTGTAACTAACAATTCAGCATGCTAGTTGAATGGTCATGGGATGTTTTCTTTATGACAAATGAAAATAGTGAAAAATGGCAGTCCCCTCTGTGTTCATTGCTTACACAAGCCATATAATCTCACTAGCTGAAGCTCAGAAGGAATATTTAGATGGTGGATTGTTGCTTCCTTTTCTTCAGCCTTGTATCTTTGCCTGGATTGTCTAAAAAGGTTGCAAAGGAAATAAATATTTGTGGTGGCTGGGAAGACTGGGTGTTACCATAGCTGTATTATTAGAATGTTCAGTTACAAACAGTGGCACGACACTGCCAGAAACAAGACAATGCAAAAACATGTACCTCTGTTTGAAACTGGTAGGAACCTCAGGGTGGGTGTCTCAGGTTATCACAGAGGTCCCAGGCCACACTGAAGGAATGGAAAGAATACCAGCCTGGGTCTGACGTTTCTTACAATGTGCCTTTCATTACCCTGTACTCTGTACACTGAAACTCACTAGAACCTTGGAATGCTGACTGAGTGGTGTCTAAGGTAGCTTGTTGTGACAGTGTGACAGTACCTATGGGCAAAGCAAGAAACGGTGACTTACTTTTTTTAGCTGAAGAATCACTAGTATGTTCTGAGTGACTTCTCTCTCCAAATGATATAGGTATTAAAATCTATTCTAATTTTTACCTACCTGCTAAGTAAAGTTTCTGAATCACCTTGAACTAGTCTCTGCTTTTCCCATTCACTGAGTCACTTGACCACTCTGTATTTTATTCATAGCTCTGTGGTTTCGTGAGAGCAAAATCTATGAGGGTAATCTCATTATCATTATATCATCTTTTTTTTTTATTAGCCATTCAAATGCTAGCAGTGTCCACAGTGATCTGAACTTTTTGCTTAACCTACTCAGAATTAGATTTAAAAAAAAATAACAAAAAAAAAGTATAATGCAAGGGACCAGTTTATTTTTTAGTATGTAAACACCTTGGCTATAGAAATAATTTTTGGGAAAGGGTCTAATAGATGACATAAACATTGCTTTATTCAGAAATACCTGTTAACTTTTGATCTCCTACAACACGTGCCAAAGTGTTACCATGCATGTGTTCTGTGGCTAGCATTATATCTGACCAACAGCAAGCATATGAAAGCACTTCTAATGGAGCCACATAGTGTGGCTTTTAGTTGCCATGAGGATGAGGCTGTAGAGATAAAGAATAAAATGGAGAGTGGCACAAAACCTGTGTGCCACATCAGCGATTCAAAAATAGGGCAAGGGAAGGGGGTATTTTTTTAAACCAATTTCTGTGTCTTGAGCAGCTTACTTACATGGTAAGCACAATATTATCCACACATGAATATGATATGCTTGGCGTTGCTTTTACACAGGATGTGGTTGAAAGTGCTGATGCATGTTTTAGCATTCTTCCTTTACTCGCTGCAACATGGAGATTGCCCTCTGGCTAATGGCATTGACCATGACTGGTAGCATCTGACTCAGATTACTGGCTATAATTTTGACTTTGTGGGATGCCTGTCAACTTTTGTTTAAATAAGTTTGCATCTCTTAACTGCTGTACACTCACTTTTTAATCTGTGATATAATATACATAATTTACCATTTTAACTACTTCTGGGCACACTATACAGTTCCATGTTATTAACAGTTATTTTTTTTATAAACATTACTACTAGATAGATCAAAATATTTCTGTTTTCCAAAGTGGAGCTTCTCACCTGTTAAACCATAAACCTTCATTTGTGTCCCCTGGAAACCTCCATTCTGCTTTCTATCTGATTCTGACTGCTCTGTGTACCTTATGTAAGTGGAGTCATGCAGTATTTGTTCATTTGTGGCTGACAGTCTTACATCACTTAGCATAACATCTGAAGTTTATACAAATTGTAAGATGGGTCAGTTTCTTTTTTAAGGCTAAATAATATCCTTTGTAACATCATATACTTTATTTGTTCACACACCGACCATCTGAGCTGTGTTAACTGTTTAGCTGTTGTGAATGGTGTTGTTCTGACCATGTGTAAGTACCTGTTTGAATCCCTGCTTTCATTCTTTGGGTGTATGGCCAGAATTGAAATTGCTGAGCCAAGATAATTATGGTTTTTAGGCATGGCTACATTGTTTGCCACAGTGGCTATAACACTATACAGGTTCCTACCAGCAGTTTCAAAAGATTTCCAGTTTCCCTGCATTCCCAAATAGCAGCATAACGATTATGAAGTGATGGCTCATTGTGGTTTGGATTTGCATTTTCCTAATGTACACTTTTATGCTATTTGTATTCGTAAGTAAAGTTGTCTTAAGCTAATATCACCTGCAAATAATGTGTTATCTAACCAAGTCTTGGATCTATACATACTTTTTAACATTTTGCCTCAAGAATTTGTGAAACAAGACTAAAAACTTTCTTTCCCACCTCTTTAAACCTTGTGGAACCTTTTGTCAAACTCTTACATCTCAGACTCAACATAATTAAACCATCTATCATCATCAAAATTTTCTGCATCTGTTATTGTGGATCCCTCCATGACTCTCTTTTTGTGGATTCTGCCTTTTCCCACAGTTTTCCATTTACATTATTTTCTGTATTCTAAAGGAAGCCTCCATGTGCTGCCACTAGACCAGAGTAGTTCAGATTCCTCTTTTCAGGTCTTTGTCTTCCATATCCCCCACCTGTTCTCCAGTTCCCCATTTGTTTCTATATTTTCTGTAGTCATTTCTCAGTACAGTACTGAGCTTCTCACCCTTGCCCATCACCCCAGAGAACAAAGCAGACTTTCATTTTAGCTCCAACTCCTAGTATTTGCTTAGTGCAAATAGTTGTGAAAATCACTGGGCTTCCCTTAGATTCCTGACAGTCTTATTATTCAAAGGACTTTGAGGCCCCTCCCCTTTTTTCCTTTCATTGAAAATATCTTTTTTTTTACATAATAAATTGTGTTATAGTTGTCCTTCCCTCTACTCCCCCACCTCCTCCCCACCTCCCCTCCTATCCGTATCCACCCCTCTCTGTCCTTCAGTAGAAAACAATCTTCTAAGGAATTAAAATAAAACAGGATAAAAACTAACACATAAGAATAGGACAAATCAACTAAACATAGGGAAAAGAGTCCAAGAAGAAAGGTACAAAAACCAGGTACAGTTGCAAAAATTCACTCATTTGCGCACTCCAGAATCACATAAAAATACTAGGCTTGAAGCCATGATGTATAGGCAGAAGACCTGAAAGACAAAAAAGAGAAGAGAATGTAAATAGAATTAAATTACAATTTAAAAATAATAAGATTTAAAAGGAAAAATCCCTGACAGGACATTATGTGACAAGACTCCAAAGATACCATTGAGAGTTTGAGTTCTATTGGCATCTACTGCTGAGCATGCAGTCTGCCTTTAAGAGTGCTTTGTTTCTCCAGTGAGTCCCCTGGAGAAAACTGAATTTTCATTTGCAAGTAGCTGTCAGCTGGAGATAGCTTCTGGGTTAGGGAGCAGGGTGTATGGCTTCTCATTTCACCTCTAGCACCCTGTCTGATGCAGAGCTCTTGGGCCCTGTGTGTGTCGCCCCATTAAGATGAGGACAGGGATGTGTCTTAACTGTTTTGCTCATGCTTTTTTTTCATTTGCGGCTCAAGTTACAGGCTGTCGTTAATTTCCATGTGAGTGCTGGAAATGGAACCCAGATCCTTTGGAAGAATTGCGAGTGTTCATAACCATTGAGCCCTCTCTACAGACCAGTAGCAGCTTTTTCACAGTTTTTTTTCTTTTTTTTTTTTACTTCTCTGTAGCAGCAGACACAATGGATATGGCTCCCCATTTAGCTTATTGCTTCCTTAACTGCAGAAAAATGAATATCCCACAGTTCTGTGGCTTCTAGGTTAGTGTGTGTAGTGTGTATAATCTCTTGACACAGTCCTCTTGCTGGGGGGAGTACACACATGCGTGTTCACATTAGCACATGTCTGCCTGCCTGTCTATTTTAAATATAACATTTGTAACTTGACCAGGAAAGATGTATTTAGTGCTAGAATTTTTGTCCATGGTAACACATATCGTCTTGGTCAGCACATGGTACTTAGTCTACAAGATGCTAGGGCAAGCTTATTGACCACACTGAAACAATCTTCTCATATAAAGTCTCAATTCTCTGAGGACAAGTTCTTAAACTTCCTCGGTTTTAAGCTGTGGTATCTCCATCACAGGTATTTAACCTATTTGTTTTATTTTTTAACAAAAGAATAAAGCAACCCATGAAGGGCATCTTCTAGTACCTCCGTTTTCAAAAAAGGAACAAAATGTATTTTTTTTTTATCATTTTAAAAGAAAAACATGCTTTAGGAAAGATACAAGGCTGCCTTGTTATGAAGGCAAGAAAAATCACAGATAAGAACAAAAATATTGGCAAAATGTGGCAAAATTGCTAAATGGTATAGCCACTTTGGAAAACAATCTGAAGTTCCCCAAAGTGAAATCTAAGTTACCACATACATAATTGAGCAGCTTATTTCTAGGTATATTCTTAAGGGAAATAAAAACATCAGTCCTCAAAAAAGCTTGTATAAATCATGTGTGTAAAATGTTCATAGTATTATTTATTCATAGGAGCTAGGAACTCAAAACAACCCAAATGTTTAGTATTTGATGAACAGATAAGTAAAATTTAGGTATAACCATACCACGGAATGTTATTTGGAATTAATATAACACTAATACTGCCACATGGGTGAATATTGGATACATTTTGCTAAGTAAGGGAAACTCCCAGAAGACTAAATAGTACATAGCTACATGTCTAAGAGCTTAGAGTAGGCAGGCCAGTAGACAAAAGATGGCTCAGTGCTTCTCTAGGCCCAAAAGAAAAAGATTTACATGTTGGGCTTCTTTTTTATTGCTATGGCAGTGCTCTGAAATTAAATGATGGTGATAATTATATAGCTCTGCGAATAGTCTAATACTAAGTTATACAGTCTAAGTGACTTAAGTTTTGTGGGATAAGAATTTAAGTAAAGATATTAAAATGCAAAATGTTATAGTTGCACATGCTCAGTTGCATACATGTTCTCGAGCACACATACAAAACAAACACAGACTGCATCCTGAATTCTTTGGAAGAAAAGACAGTCTTCATGTAATATATTTTGATCATGTTTTTCCCTTCCCCAGCTCCTCACCACTTACCCAACTTCATGTTTCTTTCTCTCTCTTCCTCAGACAAAAACAAAAACAGTAAAACAGATTAAAAAAAAATACTAAAACAAAAAGTCCAGCAATAACAGCGAAAAACATGGAGCTCATTTTGTGATGACAACTACTCCTGGGCACTGGGCCTGCCCTGATTTATATTCCCAGCATCACTTAATTGAAGAAAACTAGTTTTCCCTTTGCCAGGCAGTTATCTATCGCAAATAGCTTCTTTGTGCACTTAAACTGTCTCAGTGCTGGGCCCTGACTGGCTTGAATCTTTGCAGATCTTGTGCAGTGGTGCCACTGTCTGTGAGTTCCTGTGTGTCTGAGAAATGCTATTCCCCTGTAGTCATCCACCACCTCTGGCTTGTTCAGTCTTTTTACCTCCTCTTCCTTATAGATCCCTGCACCTTGACGGGTTTGATGAAAGCATCCTATTTAGTGCTAACTGCTCCAAAGTCTCTTATTTTTGTACATTGTGCAGTTGTAGGTCTCTATTAATTCCCATCTACTGCAAGGAGAAGCTTCTCTGATGAGGGTTGAACGAGGCACCATCTATGGGTACAGCAGTATATCGTTAGTCATTTCACTGCTATTTCCTTTAGCAGAATCGTTGTAGGATTTCCCTAGACCCATGACTCCTTAGCCCTATGTTCTTGGCCTCTCTAGCACTGTCAGGTTCCATCTCACAGAATGGACCTTAATTAAGTACAGCCATTTGTGTCACTGTTGCACTACCCAGTGTTGTAAGCCTCAGGGTTTGTAACTGCGTTATCCTGGTGCTTGCCTTCTCTGATAGCTTGGAGAGTACTTTCTAGTACCCTAAATGTTAGTTATGAATGTTAGGCATGAAGCTTTTATCTAGAGTTTAGCTAACCACACTGTACTAATGTTGGGGTTTGGTTTTTCAAGACAGAGTTGTCCTGGACTCTTTGTGGACCGGGCTAACCTTGAACTCACAGAGATCAACCTACTTCTGCCCCCTGAGTGCTGGAGTTAAAAGTGTACGCCATCACACCTGGCTTCTAATGTTGGATTTTTTTAATACTGACAAGTATTAAACAAGAAAGGGAGAGAAAGGCATTTACAGGAACTTCCTGTACTGTCTTTGCAAAGTGAACTCACTATAGTAACCTATGCTTCTTTCTGTCAACTACAATGGTTATTAAACAATTTTTAAATAAAATTAGAAGATAGCCATAAAATAAAATTTGAGAAACTATAGAAAAGTTGAAAGGAATATTAGTTTACGATCATTTAAGTGTAGTTGCTCACTTGAAAGCTCAAACTAAGATTTTTTGCTACAAAGGGATGAGATATTTCAGTACCTGTATGTTTTTTTAAATTAATGATAATTAAAAATTAAAATCAATGATATTAATTGTTTTAAAATGTGGGGTAATTCTGAAGTTTAAGCTTCCTTAAGCTAGTAAGTTAACTTGTGTCTTAATAGGACTGTTTGACATACACTCACCCTCGAAAAGAGTCTAGAGCAAAAGGATCAGTCCCAGACCTGCAGACATGCAGGATGCTTCTCGAAGGTTTCCTAGCACTAGCATTTCCTTATCACATAAAATATTCTCTTAAAGAGATTTTACTTTACCTTTTATTTTCATTCTCATGAATAGGTGCACAATAGTGACCACTAAATGTAACATAACCAGTGCCTAAAATGAGAGAAACACAGAGTTTAGTGAATCCATATTCAAGGAGAACAGTGTTTCCTTTACACACTGGCCATGGAAACCGGGATGATATTGAAAAGAGTGAAATTCGAAGACACACATATTAGGCTTTGCCAAAATGTTGGCTGAAAACATCATTGGAGTACTGGGGAGGGCTTAGAAGAGCGGCCTAGTTGAAGGAGGCTCATTTCCATGTTCTTCACTCTGATATTTGAGACTCCTCTAAGCTTTTTTATTTCTGTTAACTAAGTTTATTTCAGTGTTTATGCAAGCTCTGTTATAATAATAAAAGGGGCAAAAGGATTTTTTTATGTTTCTCATTTAAAAATTTACTTTTATGCTGAATTATGATAACTTTAATTGCTAACAGAGAAATGTCTCACAGTAAAAATTAGATACAGGTTAAAAAAAATTAGAACATTCTCTGAGCCACTACTTGGGGGATTGCTTTTATTTGTTTGTTTTAGTTTGGCTTTATCTGTTTGTTTTTTAAAAAGAAAGTCTACTGAGGCTGGAGAAGTGGCTCCACAGCTCAGACCCCATAGTGCTCTTGCAGAGTTTGGTTCTCAGCCCCTATGCCAGGTCCCTCACAGCCACCCACTACACAGGACTCAACACCCTGGTCTCTTCCAGCACAGGAATTCACATGTGTATGCGCACCCGGGGACGAGGGGGTAGTAATAATCGCTTTAAACTGTTTCTTTGACAGTTGTGGGTAATGTTTTGTAAAAGTCACTGACCTTGGTTACTGCTGGTTGCCCTGCCCAGGTCGCCTTTCTGGAGAGGATCTTCTGTATAATGCCAGGGAAACTACTGAAACTGCATTCCACTTTGACCACTCGATCCTGCTGCCTTTCTTCCCTGTGCTAATGAAACAGCAGAGATGAGCAAATAGTATTCATTTTATATGTGTCTAAACTTGTAGTTACAAGTAATTTATTTCTCCTGTTGTCAAAAGTAGGACCAAAAGGTGTCCTTTAGCAAAGTCCTCATCCAGCTTGGTGTGCATTAAGTAAAATTATTTTTACCAGCACTGTAGTTTAGTATTTTTTCACTAGTGATCACAAATATAATGGATATATTCTGTACTCTAGAGGCCATTAAATAAAATTATGGCTTCTTCTGGCACTCTAATATTCATCTAATTCATGATAACTTATTCAAATTATTCAGAATTTCAATTTAACTTCATGATATTAGAAAGTTAAAGTGCTGGCAGAAACTATTTTATATTTTATACTTTTGAGGGTCTAGTTTATATGCAGAATATTCACTGGGTTTAGGGATATAATTCAGCAGTAGATTTCTTGCCTATTAGTCATAATGCTCTGAGTTTGATCCTTAGCACCAGGTCACACGCACATATACCCATCCAGTTTATTTTTGCATTTTGGTGAGGTTTAATAAATATTATATAGTCACTATTCCTTCACATGGGAGTGCATTGATTCAGCTCAAAACTTCCTCTGTCTTGTCTCCTCCTCTTCTCCCTGCTAATCACTAATACAACTTTTGGCACTGAAATTTTGCCTTTTCTAAAATGACCTATAGATTAAAACATAGTAAGTAGGCTGCTGTGTCTAGTCTTTGCCATCTGCCTCTTAGCATAAAACTATTCGTGTTGTTACAATCGCAGATCATTCATTATGAATGTTACATTGTGTGGATATATGACAAGTTATTTCTGTCAGTCTTAGTTTCCCATGAGTTAAGCTGCCGTTAAAAAGTTTTAGTACTGGCTGGCAAGATGGCTCAGTGAGTAAGAGCACTGACTGCTCTTCCAAAAGTCCTGAGTTCGGATCCCAGCAACCACATGGTGGCTCACAACCACCCATAATGAGATCGGACACACTCTTCTGGTGCATCTGAAAACAGCTGCAGAAAATTACGCTGGAGCGAGCGGGGCCTAGTTTCCAAAATCTGACTTAACCTTTCACATGACATTAGCAGTATGTCCGCATTTCCATTACTTTACATTCTGGCCAACACTGCTACATATGCATCTGGAGCCATGAGTCCCCTCATGTGTACTCTTTGGTTGGTGGTTTAGTCCCTGGGAGCTCTGAGGGTACTAGTTAGTTCATGTTGTTGTTCGTCCTAAGGGGCAGCAAACCCTTCAGCTCCTTGAGTCCTTTCTCTAGCCCTTCATTGGGGACCCTGTCTGGCCAACGCTTTGTACTATTAGTCTTTAATCTGAGCTGTTCTAGGAGACATATATTTGTATGCCTATGAGGTTTATTTTAATTTTTTTATGTTTGTCATGTGTATGCAGATCCATCCACCCACCTCACCCCACCCCATCCCACCCCCCACCGCCAGAGGCCAGAAGAGGGCATCAGATTTTCTGAAGCCATAGTTCTAGGCAGTTCTGAGCTGCCTGACATAGGTTTCCTCTGAAAGAGCAAGAGGCACCCCAAACCACTGGGTAGTCTTCCTTATAGTCTTCACTTCTGTTCTCCTGCTGAATGGCACAGCTAGAATGCTTTCTCGTGTATGTCTTGAATTTGTGCTGTTTATAAATAAGCTGCTTATTCTAGTCCCCTGCCTATTTGTTCCCTGTTGAAATAACTTGGCATCTTTGTCAAATTAAGTAACTGGCTTCAGTTCTTTTCCACTGACCTTTATTCTGTTTTACACCAGTTCTATACTGATTGATTCATGTGGCTCTTAAAGTCGTGTGTATGATTTTAGGGATAATAACTATTAGAGTTTCTGATTTGTAGATGTGCTTTCTCTGTATGAGCCTTTAATTTCAGTACATTGTTAGTTCCCGTGATGTAAATATTATTCATCTTTTACACTTTTCCCTAACCAAATGTCTTGGCATTACTATAAATACTATAGCTTTTACTTTCAGTTTTAGTGTCTACATATCTTTGCCAGTACATAAAACCAATACTGATTTGGACATCTGCCTCACAACTCTCAGGCACTTATTCTACTAGCATTTTTGTTATTTGGAATCCTCTTTGTAGACAGTTCAGTCATCTTTGAGTCGTTTCACTTCCTCTTCCAGTTGCATGAATTTTTCTTTTCTGTTTAATGCACTGAGTACCCCTCCAGAGCAGTATCAGATACAAGTGATATAGTGGCTGTTCTTCAGTCTCATTCTTGATTTCAGATTAATGCACTTAGTCTTCTTATCATTGGGGATGATGTTGCCTAACTGGAGGGTTGTTTTGTTGTGTTTTTAAGACTGTCTTATCAAATTGGGGAAGTGTTTTCTGTTCGTGTTCTGATAATTTATTTTAGTAGATACAGTTTTTACCGAGATGTTTTCACCTTTTGGGTTTCCTCAGTTTGAGGGTTGCTAGACCTAAATTGAATTTTTAAATTGCTTATTTTTTTTGAGACTATATTGTATTTACATCATTTCCCTCTTCTCTTTCCTCCCTCCATCAATTGCTGTTATGTATATATTTTTCTTTTGCAGCGATACGATAGAGTTCTTAGAATTAAGCTGCTTGTTCACGATATGCTTATCTTTTACATGTATTGCCTAAGTCAGGTTATCAAAAATTCTGCTGGTGATTCTGCACCATTTCTAAGAGCTAACCAGTGCTTCTCTGCCTTTATCTGGTTTTGATGTTGGAGGCTCAGAAAACCAGCTGTGACTTGTTGTTTATTTGTCTGTTTCCTGAAAGTGTTTGTGTAAAATTTGTGTGATGGCTTCCTTAAGTGTTTGTGGGGTTCACCAGAAAGCCTCTTGGCCTGGGATTCCCCTTGAAGGAAAGTTTTAAAGCACAAACTCATGTGACTTGAATGAATACTGAAGTTATTTATGTCATTGTGAGCAACTTTGATCATTTCTTTAGAGGTAATGAACTTTACACAAAAGTTGTTTATAGTGAGTCTTTATTATCCTTCCTGTGTGTAGACCCTGTGGTCTCCTTCTTAGACTGGTAGTACCATCGTGTAGCTCGGGTAGCTTGTAGACGTCCTCATCAGAGCAGCTATGCTCTGCTGATACCGTTGACCAGCTCTTCTGACTGTTGATACGCTCTGCTGATAGTATTGACCAGCTC
>NW_022196904.1:65770345-65782261 GCF_008632895.1 Mastomys coucha
CGTTGACCAGCTCTTCTGACTGTTGATACGCTCTGCTGATAGTATTGACCAGCTCTTCTGACTGTTGAAACAGCTGTTTGCCTGCTTTCTCCATCACTCATGTCTGTCCATTCTAGGGGTTTGGTTTGCTTTGGCTTGGCTTTTTGTAGGTTTTAGATTACTGTCTTTTAATTTTTTCCCTGTTATTAAAAATAGATTTTTTTCTTACATAATATATTCTACTTTCAGTATCTCTTCCTCCCCTCCCTTCCAGATCCACCCCCTTTCTGTCTCAAAACAAACAGACCAATCCTCTGGTGGTGGCTCTTAATCTCAGCATTCCTGAGGTTGAGGCGGGTGCATCTCTGAGTAAGTTCCAGGACAGTCAAGTATTGAAAAAAAGAAACAAAAAATATTAAAAAAGAAAACAAGAAAAGAGAAATAAAACAAATATGTTCCTACATGATAATAATAAGATACAACAAAAAGTAACACACTGGAATAGGACAAAGCAAAGAGAAGGGAAAGAGCCCAAGAGAAGGCACAAGACTATAGACACACAGACCCATTATCTGCACATTCCAAAACCCTATGAAAACACTAAACTGGAAATCATAACATAAAACCAGAAGACCTACAGCATAAAAAAAAGAGGAAAAATACATATAAATAAAATAAAAATAAAAAATAATAAAACAAAAAAAATTTAATGGAAAAATTTGTGAATTCCATTATGAGACAAGGGACCTCCAAAAATGCCATTTTGCTCATTTTCTGCTGGCCATCTGTTGCTGGTACCTTTAAGAGTGGTCTCTTTCCCCAGTGAGACTCCCCTGGAGGAAGCTAAATTCTCTTCATTTGCAAATGGTTGTCAATTGGAGATAGCTTCTGGGATAGGGGCATGTGTCCACTTCATTTAGCTCTAGGGCCCCATCTGGTGCAGACCTGTGCAGGCCCTGGGCATGCTGCCCCAGTTTCTATGGGAGCATTTGAAACCCAGCCCTATTGTATCAAGAAGGTCTTGATATTTTGGGATCTTCCATCCTCTCTAGCTCTTACACTCTTTCAACCTTCTCTTCTGCCAAGTTCCCTGAGCCCTTATGGGAGAAATCTCATGGAGACATCTGTTTTGGAGCTGAATGTTCTAAGCTCTCTTACTCCCTGTTTAATGTCTGGCTGTATGGGTCTCTGTATTAGTTCCAGTTTGCCTCAGCAGGAAGCCTCTCTGGTGATGGCTGGATAAGGCACTGATCTATGAGTATAGCAGAGTATCATTAGGAGTCATTTTGTTGTTACTGACTGTCTGTCTGTTTGTTTTTCAAGACAAGGTTTTACCGTGTAGCCCTAGCTGTCTTGAAACTCATTCTGTAGATCAGAACTCAAAAGAGATTCATCTGCCTGTTCTGTCTCCCAAGTACTGGGATTAAAGGTGTAGGCCACCAGCATCCAGCTGTTACTTTTGATTTTACCCTAGGTCCCTGGACTGTTTAGTCTCAGGTTCTTGGTTGCCCAAGCAGGTATTGGTTCTATGTCATAGAGTAGCCCTTCAGTCACATCACATGCTGTTGATCACTTACTCCCACAAACTGTGCCACCATATATTAGCATATCCTGTAGTCGGGATACCATTATCAGTCCAAGAGTTTGTGTCTGGGTTAGTGTTTACCTTTCTCCTGGAACCTTTGTAGTGAAGCATTTTAAAATGGTACATTTTTGTCCTAAGTACTGCAATTAGTGGTATTCCACAAATTTTTATTTGGAAGTTCTTAATTTGTATTCAGTTCAACATATTTTCTTTTAACACTTCTTAGATGAGGGGTGGTTTACTTAGTAGTATTTTATTTGTAAAAATGGGTTCTTTTTTACTTTTTATGTAGTTTTTTTTTAACTTTTATTGCATTATGAGAAAAGTTACATGATTTCAACTTATCTGAATTTGTTAACATTTAAAAACATATTTTAAGTAAATAGAATTAAATCACATTCTTGTTTCCCTTTTGTACCACAATTCCTCCCAAAGGACCCCCTCCCCCCCATTCAATACCTACAATATCTTTTTTGTCATATTCTTTAAAATTTATAAAATATTGTAAAAATAAAAATTAGTATTATAAAAGTTGTTTGATATAAAACAACAATCAATTTAAGAGTCTTATATAGATGCTTGTCTACAGCAATACTGAAAATACATATGTTTTTCTCAATATAAATTTCAAATAACTCCAAACATATTAACTGTATATTTCAAAACAATACATCACTACTAGTATTTTCTTAAATGAACATAAATATATAGTCTTTTTATTTGCTTGTTGGTTTGTTTGTTTTGTATTTAGCTTAAAATCTTGGCTCTTACTGTGGTACAAGCCCAAAATAAGAACAATTTTTAGACATTGGATTTCATTGTAATAAGGCTGTACTTCAATGACCCTCACATCACCAAAGGATTTTACCTCCATCGTAGCTAAGCTGAGAGTTGACAGTTCTGCTGTGCCAAGGAATGAATTGTAGGCATGATGTTTTGGATACAGACTTCCTGCTATGGTCAAAGCTATTTGACTTGAGTGAGAGACTTTATTCTCAGCCCACAGAGAACAGGTTACAATCATTTAAGAAATGGTCTGTGTGTTGAGAAATGGTGTAGGTATTAAGATGGTCTATCCATAAAGTCATTTCACCAACTATTTCAATGAACAATGGTTCTGCTTGGAGGGTGGCACAGACATTAGATGAGGGTAAGAATCTGGTTCATTGGCTGTGATAATTTGGAAAAGCATTCATCTCAGAGAAAGAGTAACTTATAAAGTCCTCTTCTTCAAACTTGATACAAGAGTTATTACAAAGTCAAGCAAAGCATTCAGTCTCACTCTTTGTTGTTTTCTTACAAGCCACCTCCCTAGTTAATCGTCTATGTTTCTTTTGGGTATATAAATACTTTTGAAATTATGTAAGCTGTTCTGAAAACCATAGTATAGTGTAAAAACATGGAATAAACAATACTACTAATAGAGAGGCGGAGATAGGAGAAGCAAAATTTCAAGACCCTTATGTTGTACATAGCCAGACACTGTCATGAACAAACAAGCTGAAAGTGTATATGGATTGTACAATATTGGACCTATCTCTCCAATTACCAAATTAGATAGACCACTGAATGACAGCCAACAAATTTCTAATTCCTCATGTTTTTGGATTTCAATCAATTAGCATATGTTGGTATATTAATTTTCATGTTAAGATATTAAGAAAAAGTAATTGTTACTTCCTATTGTTTTTGTTGTAAGAGGTGGAATTAGGTTTGTGTGGATTTGTTGAAAGACTACTTTCTTGCTTCTTCAAGGGTGTAGTTTTGCTTCTTATGTTGAAGTTCTCCATCTATTATCCTTTGTAGGGCTGAATTTGTGGAAAGATATTGTATAAATTTTGTTTTGTCATGGAATATCTTGTTTTCTCCATCAATGGTAATTAAGAGTTTTGCTGGGTATAATAGCCTGGGCTGGCATTTGTGTTCTTGTGGGGTCTGTATGACATCTGCCCCAGGATCTCCTAGCTTTCATAGTCTCTGGTGAGAAGTCTGGTGTAATTCTGATAGGCCTGCCTTTATATGTTACTTGACCTTTTTCCCTTACTGCTTTTAAAATTCTTTCTTTGTTTAGTGCATTTGGTGTTTTGATTATTATGTGACGGGAGGAATTTCTTTTCTGGTCCAGTCTGTTTGGAGTTCTGTAGGCTTCTTGTATGTTCATGGGCATCTCTTTCAGCACTCATTTTAGGCTGAAATGAGTTTAGGGCAAAACTTTTAGGGAAGTTTTCCTCTATAATTTTGTTGAAGATATTTACTGGCCCATTCCTTGGGAGTCTTCGCTCTCTTCTATATCTGTTATCCTTAGATTTGGTTTTCTCATTGTGTCCTGGATTTCCTGGGTGTTCTGGGTTAGGAGCTTTTTGCATTTTCTTTGACTGTTGTGTCAATGTTTTCTATGGTGTCTTCTGCCCCTGAGATTCTCTCTTCTATCTCTTGTATTCTGTTAGTGGTGCTTGCCTCTACAACTCCTCTTTCCTAGGTTTTCTGTCTCCAGGGTTGCCTCTCTTTCTGATTTCTTTATTGTTTCTATTTCCATTTTTAGATTCTGGATGGTTTTGCTCATTTCCTTCACCCGTTTGATTGTGTTTTCCTGCAGTTCTTTAAGGGATTTTTGTGTTTCCTCTTGAAGGGCTTCTAGCTGTTTACCTGTATTCTCCTGTATTTCTTTGAGGGTTTTATTTATGTCTTTCTTAAAGTCCTGTATCATCATCATGAGAAGTGTTTTTATATCTGATTCTTGCTTTTCCGTTGTGATGATGTGTCTAGGACTTGATATGGTGAGAGTATTGGGTTCTGATGATGCCAAGTAACCTTGGTTTGTGTTGCTTATATTCTTACACTTGCCCCGCATCATCTGATTATCTCTAGTGCTACCTGCCCTTGCTAAATCTGACTGGAGTCTGTCCTTCCTGTGATCCTCTTTGTGTCAGAACTCCTCAGAGTCAAGCTGTCTCTCCATGATCCTGTGATTCTGGGATCCTGTCATCCTGGGCTTGTTAGAGCACCTGGGAGTGGAGCTTCCTTTGGGGGTTGTGGGACTGGCTGCAGAGTTTGCACCCAAGGTCTTCTCAGGGCACCAGCCCAGAGAGACAAGTACTTTTCTTTTTTAAAATTTGTGTGGAGTTCCATTCTTTTGATTTGGGTTTCTGGTGTAGTAGTGTTGTGATTAAAAAAGCAAACTTTTTGTGATTTTAATCCTGTTAAATGTACAGAAGATTTATTTTATTTAGAGTTGTTTTGTGTATCACATATGAACATCTTAAGTGCACTTGTTAAGAAAATGCTTTGCCTGCTGCATGTTCTATGTGTCAGGCAGAATCTTGGGTGTCTCTGAAGTTTTCTAGATCCTTGTGTCTACTAGTTCTGTCAGTTAGTGAGAACAGTGTTGAATATTTGATGTTAATTAAAAGCACATACTACTTAAACAATTAAATTGGGAAGGTTTAAGGATAAGGTAGTTGAGCAGGATGGATTTGCATTCTCAAATCTTGCACACTCACTTCCAGTGCCATTCCTGCCATGTTTTACCTTTCTGAACCTGCCTCCTTTGATTAATAGAAGCGATAAACTTCTTGTAGCTATTATGATCATTTGATGAGAAAATGAGTGCTGAATTCTTAGCATGGCACCTTATGTATAGATACTCTTAAATAGGAATTATTTTGTATTTTTTATATTTTCAAATTATGTACTTTTCAAAATTGCAAGTTATGATACCAAATAAGTGTTTTAGTATTTTTTCTTTTTATTTGTTAATTTCTTTACTTCACCCTTGGTCTGAATTATGGCTTGCCTTTTGTAGATCTTTTCCCATTGATTTTGCATGCCATTTTCACTGACAGTCTTTTTAGAGCTTTCAGCCGAGTGTAGGCTGCCTTATTTTTATTACAGTAGAGTTTTATTTTCTTTCCTGGCATAAGTTTACCTACCTTGTAATAAAATACTAGCAGTCAGAGGGAACAATACATAATTTTTTTTCTGAGCTATGAAGTTTCCTTATTGTCTGAAACAAATTATTTGTGTCTTCCAGATCAACCGAGAAAGCTGGTGTGCCATAGAGCCCTGCCCTGAAGCAGCATCTCTCTTAGCTTCGAAACAGAGCTCAGGTATTCATGTTCATAGTCCTGCTCTATAAGATATAATTTGATGTTGTGATCTGCCATTCATGAGTGCACTAAACAGCAAACTAGAACAAGAGGTGTGTGTGGTTTCGTTTTGAAAACATATGGCTTCACAATGAGATAAAGGCACAAGAGTTTTTCTTAATTTTATTTTCAGAATTAATAGTAATTTTAATAATTATAAGGCTATGAGTTGTTAATCATTTGTAAGAGAATCCAGTGGTATAAAATTATAAATACATATTGCTGGGACCAAATGTATAGTTCTTAATTTTGGCTGTGTTGATGCAAAAACAAAGAGAAACTGTAGCTCTTGCCTTAAATGGAATAAGAGGTAGTTTATTGTAGAGCCAAATTTGAGTGACCATAGCTCAGGAACATGGATTCAGGATGCCCCAAATTCCATGTTCCAGTGTAGAAGCAGTTTCATAAAGTTTTTACAGCAGTAAAACATGGAAAGCCATAAATCAAGACCCCTTTTATATACATTGATGGAAACATCAGAGAGGCAGCTACAGCAAGAAGGGTAATGCTCTGCCGTGAGTCCCAGATGCCATCTGATGATATTTTTAGCTTTGAGATTGGTGAAAGGTAGTGGTCTGCTATGTATAAATTCCAAAAGATTTGTATCAGTTAGTCAAACAATACTAGTTCCAACATGGAGGGGGACTAGGAATGGCTATTCCAGGCACTAAAGCTAGTCCAGATAAGGTAATCAGTCACAGGACCTGCAACATTCCGACTTCCCCATGTCACTGCAGTCTGTCTTCGCAGATACAGCTTTGTTCCAAGAAATCTCATTGACAGCTATATATATACTGGAATTATCTGGGCAAGAGAGCTTTGAAAATACTTGATGCCTTGGTCTTGGCCTTAGTGGTTCAGATTTATTGGGTTGGGATGCACCATGAACATCCACTAGAATCTTTAAGGTTCCTGGTGTCCTGTACAGGTATAATTGTCAGAATTCCTCTTGTTACATGCCCGTGATTTATTAGGAATAACACATAGAGTTAAGAACTTGCCTGATAATAACACTAGTTAGGAGTCCTAACTTCATGCCATGTTTAGCCAATTTTGACATAAGATACATTCCCCAGTGTCTGGGTTCCACTGTCTTCTATCTGTGAGGTGTTACTAGGCTGCCTCACAGAGGGTGTTACACAGACATCAAGGTGAGTGAGTGTCTCTGAACTCATTCCTGTGCTGGCTTCTGTACTGCTGAGTGAGCAATAATACTTCACATTTTTGAGTTCTCCAGTCTGCTCTACCAACAAAGCCTGTTTACAGTTCTCAACTCTGACTGTATTACAAAGGAAGTATTGAAAACAAATGTTGAATATGTTTTCATCAGTATTTTTCCCACTTCTTGAGAGTGCTGGTTTTTTTTTTTTTTTTTTTTTTTTTTTTTTTTGGTTTTTTTCGAGACAGGGTTTCTCTGTATAGCCCTGGCTGTCCTGGTACTCACTCTGGAGACCAGGCTGGCCTCGAACTCAGAAATCCGCCTGCCTCTGCCTCCCAAGTGCTGGGATTAAAGGCGTGCGCCACCACCGCCCGGCAGGAGAGTGCTGTTTAAGAATATTATGCTATGATTATATTTGGGGCTTACAGACTCAAAGGTGCTAGAAGTAAAAGTAGACCCTTACCCGTGTTTTGGTTCCTTTAGCTATTAGGGACTTTTCTAAAAGTATAAGGAGCCACCCCAGCATGAAAACTTCTGCCATGTTATTGAGTGTAGTCTTAAAATTTGAGCATTCATAATACAGAAGGACTTCTAGAAATCATGGCTCAATTTATCCTTTAAGGAACTGGATTTCTCTTTTAGTCTTTGTCGGGTCATAATTGTGCAAATTGGGCTGGAGAGATGGCTCAGCAGTTAAGAGCACTGACTGCTCTTCCGAAGGTTCTGAGTTCAAATCCCAGCAACCACATGGTGGCTCACAACCATCCTTAATGAGATCTGATACCCTCTTCTGGGGTGTCTGAAGACCGCTACAGTGTACTTACATATAATAAATAAATAAATCTTTGGGCCAGAAAGAAAAGGAAAAATAATAATAATAATTGTGAAAATTGTTAAAACACCTCTTTACACTGTAACTCCCAGAATAAGTAGTTTGGTCATATATTAAGTATTAATGAAGCCTGAACTTAATTTAGGCATATGTATAACATACCTGTGTCGTGCTACTTGCCAGATGTCCAGTTATTTCATTTCTAGTGTGCTGTTAACTATCAGTGTTACTCTTCAGGGTTTTACTGATCATCCCGTTTTAATGGTATACAAGTGAAGACCTACAGGGTTAATTACCTAGAAGTTTTCTTTTGCTGGGCGGTGGTGACGCACGCCTTTAATCCCAGCACTTGGGAGGCAGAGGCAGGTGGATTTCTGAGTTCAAGGCTAGCCTGGTCTACAGAGTGAGTTCCAGGACAGCCAGGGCTATACAGAGAAACCCTGTCTCGGGAAAAAAAAAAAAGGAAAAAAAATTACCTAGAAGTTTTCTGTTAAGCGAGATGAATGTCAACATTCTAAAATCAGTGTCCTTCACTCTGGCTTACTTTATACTTTACTATAAGAAGTGAGTGTAGGAAGACAGAACGGGTTCTGTTTCTTTTGAAAATATCCCAGCATATGTGACATTGGTGTACATTAAGTTTGTCTTTAGGAATCCCTACACCCTGTAAAAGTCATGGTAGGTAGGGCTGTAGTGGTTTATACACTCTCTTCCTGTACTCCTTTTCCCTCCATATTCTTCTTTCCTCCAAACAACCAGTTTAATCTCACACATTGGCCCCTTTCTTATCCTACACTTGGTTTGTAGCCTTGTACTGGCTTGGCTTTATTTTGGAGGTGAGATTCTCCTACTAGAGCTGAATCTATGGATACTTTATGAGAATGTATCGTGTGGGTTTTTTTCCTAGGCTGATGTCTAGGCATAATCTTTAGATGGCCAGCTAGCCCTCTAGCAGCCCAGCATTGCTGCTGTGACAGCCTTTTCTTTTAGCCAGCACCCCCAGTTCCCCTCAATCACAATAGGAAGATTTTTGATTTTTAGAGTTTTAGAAGTAGTAAAAGGGGCAGAAATAGAGCTATCACAACCCTACTGAGTGTAGTTTTTAGGCACTGTATAGAGTAGAGACTAGGGGATGGCTAGAATTTCTATCATTTAAGGTCCTTTGAAGAAGCCATACTATTTCCATTGAATGAACATTCTGAAATTATTCACTAAATTCATAATTGTGACTAAGAGATTTAAGATTAAATCATAGGTCCTGCCTCACTTACTATGTTATTCCTTATATAATTCTTCAGTGAAATTATCTCTCTTTTTTTGGTTTTTCAAGACAGGGTTTCTCTGTGTAGCCTTGGCTGTCCTGGAACTCACTCTGTAGACCAGGCTGGCCTCGAACTCAGAAATCCGCCTGCCTCTGCCTCCCAAGTGCTGGGATTAAAGGCGTGTGCCACCACTGCCCGGCTGTGAAATTATCTCTTAATGTATTCATTTATACCACAAGAGTGTGAATAACCCATTCTGCAAGCACACTTTAAAGATCTTCCAAGGACCTAGCCAAATGCCTAACAAAAAAAGTAACTATATCAGTTAATATACCTAAAAGTAACTATATCAGTTAATATACCTAAGAGCTACCTAATATATATAATATATACCTTAAATATAATATATATTATATATCATATATATAATATATATTATATATCATATAATATATATGTATCTAATAAAATATACCTAAAAGTCCATGTCTTTTCTAACTTTTTAAATATCTAAAATGGAAAAAAGTCTGGGAAAGGAAAGAGGTAGGTAAACAATAGAAAATGACTGAATGTTGGTATGAAACAGAAAGTAAACTTAAAAAAATAGCTGTTGGTTAAATAAATGTTCTTTTTCAGAATGCGGAAGCTTCCTAGATGTTGGACTAGGCACCGAGTGTGCCTCAAAAGAAAGCGTGCTCCAGAGAGTGTCAGGGAGTGACTCTGACCTCTTTCATTCGCCCAGTGATGAAATGGACAGCATCATCTTCTCAAAGGTACTAGATGAACTGTCTACTTGTTTTCAACCAGCCACTCTCCTAGTCTCCTCTGGCCTCACGTATCCCCCTTTTTACTGTGATTTTCCCCTTGGGCTCGATGTCATATATGACTCTAGCTAGTGAGTTATGATCCAGGTAGGCCATGTATTCTGAGTGACTTCAGGGGGCTTATTTTGCCTTACCTACTTGTTGCTTTGTTCCTCCCTCCCTCCCTTCTCTTTCTAAGCTGCAACAGACAACCTAACTAGATCATTCACAGAGGTATGCAAGTCTTCTATTTAAAGAAGGGAAGTCCGTATTGCCAGGGCTTAGAAAAGGGCATTGGCCACATTTATTAGATTTATTTTCTGAAAAATCATAGCTGGTTACATGAATTTAAGCTTGCATAAGAGTCAAAAAGCGTGGGAGTTCCTTTAGAATGAACTAAGTCAGATGACAGTGAACACCCTTCAGTGGTTAGGAAGGGACCACAGCTCAGACTGTATGATGTCATATACATAAACTAACCATAGAGTCATTCTGATTAATGTGTGGATGCCTGAAACTTACAGCTAAGCCTGATGAAATCATCTTTCTTCCAGACTGCTTAATTGGGACTTTCTAGATCTATGGTAGAGAACTTGACCTTTCTCTCTAGTGAAGAGCTAGGGAAGATGGAGGTTGGGAGCTTGGGTTTGTTTCTATTTGCAGCAGATGCCTTTCCCACAGCACAGAGGGCAGGTCATGTTGTACTCAGTTACATGCCACAAGTGCTTTTCCTAACAGTAAGGACCGAAGGGGCAAAAGTGTTGTAGCAGCTGTGAAGAAGTGTCTTCCTGGTTTTATGACTTTGAAGTCGTGCTGAGAGCAGTTTTGTTAGTGGGTGACTCCACTATCCAACAGTGAGTGTGGTACTCCCATGTTTTAACTGATATGGTATAGAGATGATATCATAAAATTCAAGAAGTCTGCTCTCCTTGCTTTGTCCCTCAGCCCTTATCTTCCATCTGTCCTTCTCCAGTGCTCTCTTCCCTGTTCCTTTGACTGTCTTCTGAAGGGTCTTAGAAAGATTATGGTGCAATCTTGGAATTTCTGTCTTGTCACTTGCTGGGTAGGCATGGTGTCACATGCCTGTAACCCCAGCACTCAGAAGGCTACGGTAGGAGGACTGTGAGCTTGATGTAGTAATGCAGCCAAGTCTCATGGGATTGAAGAAGGGAAGATTTGAAGGTATTTGAAGCTGTATAGGAAGAGGAAAACCATTGGGTTTTGTTTTACCTGCCTGCCTTCCTCCCTCTTTCCGTTCCTTCTGTTCCTACACCCATAACAAATGCTTTTTTAAAATTACACTTTCAGGGAGGAGGGATATGTGCCTCAGTGCTCATGTAGAAGTCGGGTTAAAGATTCTAGCTTTAAAGTTGGCTCAATGCCTGCAGCTGCTTAATAAATACATTAAAAATTATCAAACAATTATGTGTACTTGTCTAACTTAATAGTAAAAAGATCTTAAGATTTATTTTTATGTTTATGTGTTGGGGGTGCTGATGGAGGCAGAAGCAGGCGTTCGGTCCCTTAGAGCTGGCATTGCATACTGTATAAGCTACCCAACATTAATTCTGAGAACTGAACTCAGGTTCTTTGGAAGAACAACAAACATTCTTAACTGCTGAGCCATCTCTCAAGCTTAACTTTTGTTTTTTAAGTTGAATAATCTTCCTTCAGGAAATATTTGCTTGCCTACCTCTTAGATATATAGCATGTGAACAGTTTGTTCCTGGTATTACACCCTCTCTGTGCAGAAGAAAATTCATAAAAAGGACCTTTGCTAGATACTGCACATTTTTTTCCTAGGGAGAATAGACAACAATGTTTTTAAAGCTGAAGCATGTAACTCAGACAAACTTCCACCTACATTGTAAACTCTCAGAGTGCTTTAGAGAAAAGTCAGGCAGAGTGGATGAACTTTCACCTCCTCATGAATGCATGGGAATGTCCAGATGGCCTGGGACCAGGTCACAGTGGGGGTGGGGATGATTCCTCCATTTCTTGTTCCAAAGCAGTGAATGACCAAGAGCCCTTGGGAGAGCTAATTTTCCTAGTGTTGATAAAATTAAGGGTTAGTTGATAATATTGACAAGGCACTCACCTGAATATTTCTATATATGTTTATCTGATTTCATAACTAACCAGATTTTTTTT
>NW_022196904.1:65782271-65835893 GCF_008632895.1 Mastomys coucha
TTTTTTGTCTCTCATACCATACAAGGAACAGAGGTTTTGATTGGCTAGTTTTATGTCAACTTGAACCAGGGTAGAGTCATTTGAACCGCATTTGAGAAAATGCCCCCTATGCTCACTTTGGCAGCACATAAACTAAAATTGGAACGATACACAGAAGATTAGCAAGGCCCCTTCACAAGGATGACACATAAATTTGTGAAGCACTCCATATTTTTCCAGGGTGGGTGTGAGCACCCTCATAGAGGCAGGGGTGGGGGGATGGTGTAATAGGGTTCCAAGGGGGGAAGACCTGGAGAAGGGAATAACATTTGAAATGTAAATAAAGAAAATAGCCAATATAAGAAAAAAAATGAGAAAGTGCCCTGTACAAGATTGTCCCGTGGCCAAAACTGTGCTGCATTTTCTTGATTGGTGATTGATGAGGGAGGGCCCAGCTCACTGTAGGTGTTGCCATTCCTGGGCTGGTGATCCTTGGTGCTGTAAGAAGGCAGGCTGAGCAAACCATGAGGAGCAAAGCCTGTAGGGAGTACTCTTCCATGGCCTCGGCATCTGCTCCTGCCCCTGGGTCCCTGCCCTGTTTGAGGTCCCACCTTGACTTCTCACTGTGTTGGACTGTCATATGGATATAGAGTAACATAAAGTCTTTTCTCCCCAAGTTTCTTTTGGTCATGATGTTCTATCCCACCAGTAGAAACCCTAAGACCAACCGGTAAACAAGTCTGTCTAAAATAACTGGGTGACTGAGGAAAATTGAGATTCACATTGAGGTTTGACTCTAACATCTCTTCCCTGTTTCGTTGCTTTACTTTCAGTTTCTTCAATATGGCTCTAAAAACCAGTTGGTAGACAGACCCTCAATTCTGCTTTCCTAAAGTCTTCTCTGACCATTCTTACAGCATGTGCTATGCAACGTCAGTTACTTCGTGTCTTCCCAGGGCCTTCAGTTCCTCTCTTTCAGTCTTTTGGGGTTTGGAGGGAATCTTTAGGCAAGCCATTACAACATGCTTTTCTGTGAACTGTGAGTGGTGCATTAGGTCACTTCCTGTAGCCATTTATCTCTAGCCCTTTGGAGGTCTCTTTAACAACATGCACCTCCTGGGAAATGTGACTCTTTGGTGAGTGTTAAGAGCCTTATGTTTATTCTTATAAATATTTGCCTGTTCCTAAGGTCATTTTTAGATCAGCAGCATAAATTTATGCTTTGTTTTTAAACTAAGATGAAATCCTGCAATTCTTTTTGGAACTATCTGAGAAAGAAAGTATGTAATCATAAAATATAGTTGATTTAAATAACTGATTTAGGACTTAAGAGTCTTAGGTAGTGATAAAACATAAAAACATAGCGATTTGGGACATGTCATGAGTGTTTAAAATGTTAGTTGTTTTTCAAGACAGTAATATGTCTTATGTATAATATAAATAATAAATACTAGCTGAATAAATGAAAGGCTATTTATTGGCAGTATTGAACATGATTCCTTTGGATATAGTAACTGTATAAAATTTGTGGTAGTTTTGTCTTTCTTGTGTTTAGCAATATGATGTGTATCTTTCCGTAGATACAGATATAGTTAGTATAACTTTCTAAGAGAGTTAAACAGGCATTTCCCCCAAGATACTGTATTAAAAAAGCACAGAAAAAAAATAAGACTGTTGAATTTTGCAGGGAACACTCATCCATTTACCTTCCAGCTGCCATCATTTTTTTTATTATGTTTACTTACTACATAGGTGTGTTCTGTTTACACCCGCCTTCCTAAATTTGATGATATATTTCAAAACAAATTACAAGTATGTCCATACACAGATGTAAATTCTTAGAATCATTATTTTTCTAAGATTAATGGATTTGGGGGAGATACATTTTATATGTAAGCATATGCATACATATATATGTGTGTGTGTATATATACATATATATATATATATATATATATATATAATTTATATATAAACCCTGAAAATTCTGTTGTTTCTGGTTTTTCAAGACAGGGATATTTTGTATAGCCTTGGCTATCCTAGAACTTGCTCTGTAGACAAGGCTGTCTTAGAACTCACAGAGATCCACCTGCCTCAACCTCTAGTCGCTAGAAGTGCTGGAATTAAAGGCGTGCACTACCACTGCCTGGCTTTGGTTGATGGTCGGTCGGTCATTTTTTTAAGACAGGGTTTTTCTGAGTAGACCAGACTGTTCTGGAACTTGTTCTGTAGACCAGGCTGACCTCGAAATCTGCCTTCTTCTACCTCCCGAGTGCTGAAATTAACCGCACACACCACCACCACTTAGCTCAGTTGCTTCTGATAAATACATCCACTACCTTTGTAACCTGGAGCTTCATGAACACATAGCCTATACAAACATAACCATGGGAAATCTCTTTATATGCCATCCTTCTCAGTGACCAGTCAGCCCTTCAGGAGGAGTAAAAAACATTCCCCATCAAAGATGTTTTCTCTGATTATCACATAAATGGTGGCATATATGTCACATAAGTGGCATATAAATCTGAAGAATATTGTTTCTCCTGTACAACCCTGGGAGTGAGGTTTGCATTTCATAGTTATCTGAGAGATAGAGTGTCTCACAAACTGGCCATCTCTCTGATGTTCTCACTAGTGATGTATGAGAATCCCAGTTACTCTGCATCCTTAGTAACAAACACAATTGTTTTCATTGTTACTGTTTTTGGTATCCATGCAGTATTATCTCATTATGGTTTTGATTTGTATTTCCTGACAACTAGTGATATTAAACAGATTTTCACATGTCCATTGGCAACTCAAGTGTCTTCCTGTATAGAGCATCTGTTCATATCTTTGCCCATTAAAATAATTGGGTTCTTTGTTGTTACCGAGAAGCGGATGATATATATCCTGGATACTGCTCCTTTATTAGATTCATGGTTTGCAAATACCTTCTCTTATATCATTTGCCTATTCACTTATGTAAAACTGCCTTGGTTAGCTGAAATTTCTAATTTGATGAAGTATAATTTAATAGATTCTTATTCAGCTTACTGCTTTGTGTCCTCCCCTGTTTGCTTTTCTGTTCCCTGTGTTGATGTTTTGCTTTAAAGATTTGTAATTTGGGGCTTTTATTTTCAAGATTAAGACATATCTCGTTATTATATTTGTAACTTTAACAACAGCTTTATTTATTTTGGAGGATTCAATCCTAGCTGTCTTTAGAGTCATCTAAAGATCTTAAAAAGGGTGGTGGGAACACCTAGCTCTGCCAGCTGACTAGCAAAATTAGTCTTGAATTAACTTGTTTTCTCACCTCTAAAATGCTAGAGGTCATGTCTCATCGAGAACAAGTTAGAATAAGTAAACATCAGGAAATGTTACAGCATTCTCTGCAGAAAGAGTCTGTGTTGAGGATACATTCTAGTCAGGTTTTTGCCTGTCTAAAATATACGTGTGGGAGTTAGATGGCTCAGTGGTTGGGAATATTAACTGTTCTTCCAGAGGACCTGGGTTCAATTCCTAGCACCCACATCCATCTTTAACTCTAGCCCCAGGGGATCTGTTGCCCTTTTCTGGCTCCCATGGGCACCAGGCATGCATGTTGTATACAAACATACACACAGGTAAGATACACATATACATAAGATAAAAAAATTTTTAGAGAGATGAGGGTGTATATATGAATAGGCCACAAGTTGTTCTCATTTTGTTTTAATATTGATACCTGTGTTAGATGAGTGGATGGATGGATGGATGGATGGATGGGTGGATGGATGGATGGATGGATGGATGCATACATACATACATACATACATACATGCATACATACATACATACATACTTGTGTTAAAAGTTTGACTTTTGACTTGTTTTATGAGTTTTAGATTTGAGGCTAGAATAAAGTTCAAGGGTAGAGTACAGGCCTGGCACATGTAAGGGCCGAAATCCAGTTTCCAGCATGTGCATGCACCACACACACACACAAATACCAAGAGTAAGTTAGTAGGTGGAACTATTTTATTTCTTTAAGAAGTGTCCTTTTTAGACTAGGTACAAAATGAAAAAGTACCTATTATTCTGACCAGGAGTCATTTCCATACTAGAAACTTCTGTCTTGAAAAGAATATGATAAATAGAATTTAACTCAGATCTATTGCTCCTTCTTAGTGTTTTAACCCAGGCTAGCCTGAAATTCCTGATCATCCTGCTTTACCTTCCATGGGCTAGGATTACAGGGAGTGTACCATTATCTTCCACCAATAATTTTATTTTAAAATAATACCTGTTGCACATTAGAATTTATATAATGACGTAGTTTTATTTTGCCTCTTAAACCAGTAAAGGGACTCTTCAGTACTAACATCAAGATCTTGTTCTCATTAGGTTTTTTAAAGGGCAGCTGAAATAACACAGTAGGAATGTTTGAATCAAAGTAGCCTGGATTCAAGTCTGGATTCTACTGTTAACTGTAGCATGGCAGGGTTCTTTGATGATCTGGGACTTACGTTTTCTGATCTGTCAGTGTTTTTTCTGTCCATTTATCTCACAATGTATTTACAAAGCAGTCTAGGAAATTGAATTTTTCAGAGTGAAGGTAAGCTGAAGCCCAGAAGGTAGAAAGGTGCCTCTTATAGGTGGGCTAGAAGTCTTGTGTGCCCTTACAAATTCTCCAATTTCAGAGCTGTTTTCCATTCCAAAGCTAAAAGAACTCATTAGTTCTTACGAGTTTTGATTTTTCTCTTTAAAAAAATGACATATGTCTTTACCTTCTCATTATATTTTATTTATTCAATTATTGTATGCTTGCATGGGGGAGCGGATGCCATGGTATATTTGTGGAGGTTAAAGAACAATTTATAGGAGTTACTTCTCCTTTGATTAGTCTTATTAAAGTGCTGTACCAAAGTCTCAACTCAGTGCCGCCTTTAATCCCAGTACTCAGGAGGCAGAGGCACTCTGAGTTTAAACTCACTTTGTGAGTTTAAGGCCAGTCTGATCTATGGTGCATTCCAGGACAACCACGGATATATAGTGAGAGCCTGTTTTAAAGATTCTCCTTAGCCGGGCGGTGGTGGCGCACGCCTTTAATCCCAGCACTTGGGAGGCAGAGGCAGGCGGATTTCTGAGTTCGAGGCCAGCCTGGTCTACAGAGTGAGTTCCAGGACAGCCAGAGCTATACAAAGAAACCCTGTCTCGAAAAACCAATTAAAAAAAAAAGAAAGAAAGAAAGAAAAAAGATTCTCCTTAATATCACCAAATGTCTTGATTAGTAGTGTATTGTGAAAAGGGAAAAAAAATTCTGCATGCGTTTACCTATTTCCCTGTTCCTTGTCTAATGTGAAGCCAAAATAGAATATGAAATGGAGCTAATCTTTCCCTCGCTCATCATGTCATGGCGTTTAGTGTCTCACAGTAAGTGCAGGATGCCAAGCTACTAAGACAAGATTTACATAATTAGGTACGGTTAGCCAGGAAAGGAACATTGTCACCTTATTAAAAAGGGTATTCTTTGCATTATTTTATGTAATTTGGCTTTAGAACACACAACCCATTCTCAGTAAACACAGAAACAGTAGTATTCTTTCTTTATGTTCCTTTGACAAACTTCTGGTGGCATTGAAACTATTAGGCAGTTTTCACAAGTAAACAGCAGTCATACTTGGCTTTGGAATAGTAAATTCTCTACCTTAACGCAGCTCTGTAGGCTGGCTAGTTTCAGTTAAACCTAAACCTTTTAGAAACCTAGTGTACGAGCTTGGAGGTTCATAAAGCAGAAACCCTAGGAGTTAATGGTTTCCTTCATTTCAGTTGATGGTGGATTGAAAGAACTAAACTAAGAATTGTTTTTCCCCATTAAAAACAAAAATGAATGTGCCTTCTATATAGTCTAGTGCCTTCTATATAGTCTAGTGCCTTCTATATAGTCTAGTGCCTTTAGTAAAATGATAGAGATCTAGAACATTCCTCTGTTGCAGTGGTTCTCAGCCTTCCTAACGCTATGACCCTTCAATACAGTTCCTCAGGTTGTGGTGGCCCCCAACCATAAAATTATTTTCATTGCTACTTCATAACTGTAATTTTGTTACTGTTAAGAATTGTAATATAAATATTTTTAGAGGTAGACATTTGCCAAAGGGGTCACAGCCCACAGTGCCCTCTTGGAAACCAGAGGACTTAGAATCTAATTGTGGTCGTGGATGATTTTCTTAAATAATAATAATAATAATAATAATAATAATAATAAAAAATAAGCTTTAAGTGGATTATTAATATTGCTTGTATCCAATCAACTATGAAGCATTGGCCGGGTCTGATAGAACAGAATATCTGCTTGGCTTGTTGGTTTCAGCCCTGTGTGCTCTCTCTCTCTGTTACAGCCTGAGGAGGAGCAGTTACTCTGTGATACAACAGGATCCAGTTCTTCCACAGAGGACACAGCTTCCCTGGATCGACATTCTTCTCACGGCAGTGATGTGTCCCTTCCTCAGACTTCAAAGTTAAGCAGGTCCAGAACTCATCAAGGTTCCAATGGCTTTTTCAGCCATGGTGTGGGACCTGAGAGTCGAGAGAGTGAGAGTGAGCCTGCTGGCTCTGGTGACATGGACGAGGAGGAGATGGACAGCATCACTGAAGTGCCTGCAAATTGCTCTTTTCTGAGGAGCTCCATGAGGTCTCTTTCTCCTTTCCGGAGGCATAGCTGGGGACCTGGGAAGAATGCAGCCAGTGATGCAGAAATGAACCAACGGAGGTAAGATAGGGACCTGTGCATTTCATAACTCAGTGTTTGTTCTCTTTTGAGAAGTATCTGATTTAGCACTGTTACTGGTTTAAAAAAGGAAAAAAAAAAATAGGAGACACTGGTAGAAAAGGTAACCCAAATGAAACTAGGCAGATGTGCATTCTGAGTCCAGCTCTGTAACTTGAGTGTACATGATGGGCAGCTACTTGAGCAGTGTAAGCTTTAATATTCTCATCTGCAGAATACTTCTTTTCAACATATCTTTGGTAACATAGCTATTATTGTCATATAGTGAACATCTAGTAAAGGGTAAGGCTTATTCTTAACAGATTAATCAGTGAAGTTCATGAATCTGGAAGAAAGAATTCTGCTAATTTTTAATTAAGATAATATTGAAATCTTACAGTCTTAACACATCTTTGTGGTTTGGTGTTCCCTAAGAATTAAAGCCGGGCTGGAGAGATGGCTCAGCGGTTAAGAGCACTGACTGCTCTTCTGCAGGTCCTGAGTTCAAATCCCAGCAACCACATGATGGCTCACAACCATCAGTAATGAGATCTGATGCTCTCTTCCGGGGTGTCAGAAGACAGCTACAGTGTACTTACATATAATAAATAAATAAATCTTTAAAAAATAATAATAATTAAAGCCATGTGTTTCTAATATAGAAATTTGATAAAGTATTAGTTATCAATATGTAATTCTCAAGAGAACACAAGACTCGTGTGACACATACTCAAATTGTTGGTGTTTTTCTATATGTGTCATACATTTTGGGTATATTTACAAGAGATCCCAGGATTAAACTTTCAGCTTAACAGCAGCACATAAGAAGTTGGCTTTAATTTTATAGCTCAAATACTGTAGCATTATAACAAGTTACAGGTATGCTTGCCCCAGGGCCACTTTACTAAGACATGCTCTCAGCCAGTAAAAGAGGTTGCTGCTTGTTTGGGGGTTATTTTCTTTGCTTTTGTTTTTGACTAATTTTTGGAATTGGGGGTGGGTGGATGGGTGGGTGGATGGATGGATGGATGGATGGATGGATGGATGGATGGATGGATAGATGGATAGGTGTGTGTGTGTGTGTGTGTGTGTGTGTGTGTGGTACAAGCTGGCCATGAATTCAACATACTTCACCCTCACTTAGTCCTTCAATTGCTGACATTGTAGACAGGAGTTATCACACTCAGTTACTAAGAGTTGATTTAAAATAGTTGTTATAAATAATTCAATTATTGGGAGCTTTTTTTCCTCATTGTATTATAGCTATATAGCCCAAGGGGGGCACAAAGAACATCATATTCTCTAGAACTGGAATTACAGACACCTATAACTGTAACCATATGGTGAGACACCATTTCAGTGCTGGGAATTAAAGCCAGATCCTTTGAAAAAAAATAGCTAGTTCAGTTAACTACAGAGCCAGTTTCCAGCCCTTCATTTATTCTTTTAATCAACCAGCAGAGATTGAGCATTTTTTTATGTCAGGCAGTGTCCTAGGTTCTGAATTATATAAAGAAAATATTAATCCCAGAGGTCAGAACCAAATTCTGTACTTCACTAGTTTGCCAGTTTTTTTCAGACTTTTTCATAGCATATTACCTTATACCATTTTTTAATCATCTCTGTGATTCAGGTATTATTTTCCCATAGTTGTGTAATAAAAGACTGTTGCAGACACTTGACATCATCTACAATAGAATCTAAATTTCTAGTCACAGTCAAGTCATTGTACAATCCCATATTATTCCATGGCATTAGGATGGTAGTCTAAAACAAAGCAAAGTGTTCTTTATCTTGTCGTGTTCTGTTTACATACTTTTGAAATCTGAGGTTATATAAAACAATAATTTCTAATGGCTTTCCTTCCTAGTTGTATTCATGCAGTTTTCTTTTCAAACATTCATATGGTCATGAGGCATAATCACCTCATGGGCATAAGTTACTCCCCGAAGCCTGAGTGACTTCTTGATAAGACATCCTTGTCTTAGGAGATGAAGGACTGATCAGGGAATGGGGATCTATTTATAAATATACATTTTTTTGCATAACTCACTATAGATCTGTTTGTGATGATTGATTGCAGGGGTATATATATATTTGAATCATGTAGTTCAGATGAAGAAAATGAAGCCAGATTAAAGACTCATCCAAGGTTACATGGCAATCTTATGCCTATATATCATACCTGTTTTGAGCTTAGGGTAAAGGATTATCTAGTTCTGTCTTAATGCCTTGAGATGCAATGGAATAGTAGTTAGGCTTACCATTATATTAGTTTGACTAATTCATATACTATTATTGTATATTTTGTTACCTAAATTTTAAAGTCTAAAGGAAACCCCTTTTAATGTTTTGAATGGCACTTTTTTCTGACCCATTTACTTTTATAACTTACACTAATCTCCATATTAAGATAACAAATTAGCTACTTGGAGTACCAAGGTAACAAAAAGAACCTTTTTGTTGCCCTGAAAGACATTCAGGTTCTGATACTTTTATCATTCCAGGCTTTCAGTCTCTTCCCTGCTTGCAGTTTGTCTTTGGGATTATTTTTCTTCTCAGTGTGACCTCTGTTTTAGGAGTTTGTGTGTCATGGTTCACCTCCATTACTGACCTCTTCCATCATTCATTTTCAGTTCAATGCAAGCTCTTGGGCATGTTGTCAGGAGACCTCCCATTCATAGGAGAAGGTACAGAGTTCACTGGATTGAACTAACCCTGTCATCTCTGAGCATGTACTAACAAGCATCTCATCTGGTTACCATGATTAGACCACATTTTTAAACATTTATTTCTGATGCAGGCAAATAAAATATAGGTGCTTGTTAATTGCTAAGTCCACCTAACAGGAAATAATTTCTTTAGTCTAAACTATGTCTCTTTTTCTAGTCCTAAATTTATAATATACACACACACTTACTGACTCAGGTAACTTTCTAGGAGAATTCAGGGGGTTTTCTATGTTATATATAGCTATTGGACTTTGAGGGATACTTTTCTTCTATCTGTCTCCAGAAAGGAAAAGAAAACAAGATTAGCCAGAAATATGATTATGCTTACTCTGACATAGGTTCTAAAATATTTTCAGTACATTCTTGAACAATATAAAGAAAGATTTTTGTTAGCTGGCCACCTGGTCGTATTTTTAGAAAGCAATCTAGCATAAACTGATACCTATTTTTGAATTGCTTGACAATTATTATTTATCAAGTAAAAATAAAGCTAATATTTATAAGCTAAGAAGCCATATTTATTTAAAACATGCTCAGTTGCTTCATGTTTTAAGGACTTGTTTTGTAGAGCTATTACTGGTTTTTCTTCCATTGTTTAAAAAAATTAGAAATCAGAAGTGTGATTCTTTTATTGTTTATTTCTTATATAAAGAGATTTGTAAATACACTTTTATCTATTGGCAGAATATTTGTGAGAAAGGCAAAAATCTTCCTACTCCATCATTTTCAGATGTATCCTTCAATTCCATATTTTAAGGGAAATTTTGATTTTAAGTTCTGACATTTTCATGAACCTCAAATGATCGTGCATGATATTAGGTTGTTCTTTGGGGGAACAGATTATTAAGTGCCTTTCTCAATAGGTAGTATCCAAAACCCTTGCAAATGTTTAGTTGCTCTCTCTGGTAAAAGTGCTTCATTATGAACTAACATTATGAACTATGTGAAACGCACACAGTGAAAGACGGTGAGTCATTGCCTATGGGGCAGCCCTAAGCTCCACACATGAAACGTCATAACTTGAGCTTACAGCAGGCCCTAAGTGAAAATTATTTTTGTAGGAAGAACATGATTCATAATCAAACTTATAAAACTGAAACATTCCAATGAATGTTAAAGAAGAAAGTTGTTCTCCAAAATAAACTCGACTTACTAAATTTCAAAGTCAAAGAACCTTATGATTTTAGAGGCTCTCGGAAATACGCTTTAATTAAGGAAAAAGTCGGGGACGGCTTAGATCATTTGCAACTTGCTGGATCCTGTGAAACCTGTATAACTCTTTTTCCCCTCCTGTTCTGCATCTTAAATGCTTTTCCCAGCATCATCATGGTCTTAGAGTAGAGGAGATATTTAAAACTACAAAGAGATCATTCTTATCTTTAAGAATTATGAGCTGGGCGTGGTGGCGCACTTGGGAGGCAGAGGCAGGTGGATTTCTGAGTTCGAGGCCAGCCTGGTCTACAGAGTGAGTTCCAGGACAGCCAGGGCCACACAGAGAAACCCTGTCTCAAAAAAACTAAAAAAAAAAAAAAAAAAAAAAAAAAAAAAAAAAAAAAGAATTATGATTTGACAATGTATATTGAGTTAATGATTTTCTGTTTTTAATAAGAAGTCAGAGCCAAGCATGTGGTGCACACTTTTAATCCGAGCATTAGGGAGGCCAAAGCAGGTAGATCTCTGCGTGCTTGCTCTACAGAGTAAGTTCCAGGGCAGATAAGACTACATAGAGAAACCCTCTCTGTAGGGCAATGGGTAGTGAAAACAGATACTTAAGTATCCAATTGGAAGAAGGGTAAAAACTAGTGATTCAGAGGATGGACTTCTGAGCTTTATGAATGTTTGTCAATTATGTTTCACCTCTGCTCATCCAAATAAATTTGAGTTAGTCTAATCCTTCTTTCCAGATGAGAGACGCCTTAAACTATGTTTCTTCTTTTCCTTATTTGAGCCTTTCCCTGTTGTTGAATCGGATTTGAAATCCGTCATACTATTTGGAACAACTGTAGAGAAAACTGTCATAACACCTCGCTGTCTCCTGTCTCCTTCCCTCTGTTAGAGCTCGAGGTCCAGCCAGTGGGTGGCTCTGCTGTCTACAGCAGTGCTTTCACTCTTGTCTGGGGCACTTTCGTTGTCTTTGCTGTTGTTGTTCTAAGACAGAAGCACAGCACTTAGAATTTTAAGCCCCCCCCAGCAGTATTTTCTAGGTGACAATATTTGTGAATCAAAAATTGTGACCTTAGACTACACCTTGAGCATGTGTCTCAAGGAACTAAACAAATGAAGATCATGGCCAGCGATAAAGTTGTAGGCACAGAGAACCAGTTAATATTATTGGTTACTTTTTTGCCTGCTGAATTTATTTAACCTTTCCACCCTGAATTTTCCTCCCCTGCTGTGTTGCATAGGATAAACAAGGAAGCAAGTGACCAAATGGATTTTTTTTTTTAATTTTGGGGAAATAAATACAAAATTAAAATTTAAAAGACTTTTCCATCTTACTGCCATAGAACTTTAGAAAAATAAGTCTGCTTATCGGTGTAAAACTATAAGGAATGTATGGCCTTTATTGTATTTGCCTTATTTTAAGCAGAAAAACCTAGTGAATAGCTTCTAAAGAAGAACTATGAGTTAACTGTTTTATAAAATTCATAAATTACCTGGCTTATCTGGATCCATAATGGGAACATATAGAAAAAGTACTGATTTCTCTGTGAGGCCTCTGGGCTGTTTGTAATGTCTGTTTCCTTTCCATTCAAGCCTAGGAGTGACTGCCTTGAATCGAAGGGTGTGGGAGCAGGGATGGATACAGAGTAACACTTGGCCACAATGGTGGAATTAGGAACACCTCTCTGGGAATGTCTGCAGAGGAAGCCATGTGTAGGGTGCAGCTTTTGCCAAGGGATTGGTAGAAGAAATTAACTTTCACTTGGAGTAGTTATCCCATAAAGAGCTCACATGATCTTTCCCTAAACAATGTCTGAATGGACATCAGCTGGACAGTATTAAATGCCTGTGGTTCTTTTTCTAGTCTTCTCCTAAATACTCAGTGTTACATTCAGTTGTCTTTGTTTGTTTGTTTGTTTTGTTTTAATGATCATGTAAGTCTACCTTTATATCCTTTCTTTTTAAACTGAATAATCCAAACCTATTTCCTCTTTTCTCCCTCCATTTCTTGTTTCTGCCTTTGATGTCATCTCCAGTATGAGCTGGTGTCCCTCTGGTGTGCAGTACTCGGCTGCCCTGAATGCTGACTTTAATATCAGAAGGTATAGTATTTCATGTCCAGCCACCAAACCAGGAACCATAAAGTAAGACTTCTGGCTTTGGGCTATCGCTGGCTTCTCTGTGGCTGGAATGTACATGGGCAGCTTGCAATGTTTGTAAGCATAGTATACTGCTGCCGCCTTCGCTGTGGACACCACTAACCAATTGCAGGACTGTGGCCTAGGGACAGTCCCCACTGCTGCTTTGTTTCTCTCAGGTAGCAATAGATGGCTGTGGTCTCTGCATAAACCTTGTATCTATGCTGTAAGCCCTTGCCTTTGTCTTTCAAAGTTCCCAGAGTCTTAAACAATGAATCAACACAGCTAATAGGCCCTGGTTTCTATTATACTTTCAAGTCCCACATTTAGGTTCTGAGTTTAATGCCTCATCATTTCCTATTTGTCTTTTGAGTTAGGCAGCAAGATTTAATTATTAAAAGGTTTTCAGGATTAAGTTTTGTGGTTAGCATAGATCAGCTTTTCTCAGGCTTTTCAGATATTTCGCAGTGGAAAACTAAATTTCTTAACTTAGCTAAACTTTCTTCTTATGCCTGATGTTAAAAAATGTTTCTACAAAGACATTTAGTTGTAGTTCATTATGACTTCTATTGTCATATTGAAATAAGAACAACAAATGTGTTAATAGTTTACCCACTGGAGAAAATAGAGGTAAGTGGCTTCAGTTCATAACTTAGGAAGAAAAAAATAACCCTTTGGAGCTGTCATATATGAACTTAATTATAATAATTAACTATACAATTTCCCAGAACAGAAGTAACTATATAGCTTGAATATACATCTAAATAAAATTCCAGCTGATTGCTGAGAACACAATCAGTTACAACTGTATTCTTCTTTCAAAGAAGTTCTTTCAATGTAGTTATAGCCAATGTGTGCATTATTCTAGTTAGCAACTCCAAAGAGGGTAGACAGATAGCCTTCTTCTTCAGCCTCACTTTCAAAACATAACCACAAAATCTGGACCTCAGAATACCCTTTTAAAGTCCCGAACCCTGTTACCTTTCTCAGCATTTATGCCCCAGTGGTGTCTCTCTGAAGCTGACAATTCTCACTAAGCTATCATCTGGCCAGGTGTGCACAGATGGTGTGCTAATTAGTGAAACCAGAGTTTTCTAGGTAGAAGTGTACCCAGAAAGTTGTTAAGAGTCAACCAAAATATAAATGAGTATCATTTTATCAAGGTGTACACGGTGAGCGCACAGCCAAGTCACTCACTTTCCAATCTCCAAACTCCTTATGCTTGTGCTTTATGACATTTGGCACTCAACGAGTCAGATTCTGGAAAGATTACTTTTATCACATCGATGAAATCCTACACACACATAGATGATAAGATAAATATGGTCTGTACATATGGTATATTGAAAAAATGATGAGAAAATTATAGTATCTGGTTCAACATTAGGTAAGTTGAATGAGGTAGGGAAATAAGCACATCTGTTGTTCTTCCTTGGCGTCTAATACCACTGGGAGGAAGATGAGTGAGACTTACATGCTCTGTATTCTTGTAGATACTTTGAGAAGGAAACATCGAAAAAGAAATATACAAGTTAGAGGGATATTTGTATCCTCCCATTCTGAGACCACAGTGACTGAACTGTTGTGCTCTATGTTCAGTTTCAGTCTGGAAGGCTTGACAGGAGGAGGTGTTGGAAATAAGCCATCCTCATCTCTAGAATTGAGCTCTGCAAACTCCAGCGAGCTCAGAAACCCTTTCAGTGGTGAGGAACAGAGAAACTCTTTGATGTCACTTTCAGAAGAACATCTGGAGCCAGACCAGAGACAGCATCATAGGATGTTTGATCAGCAGGTAAGGCTAAAAAATAAGTATGTTATGCTGATGGGTGTGGTGGACTATTACCCCCTAATATGACCTCACTTTTGTGCTTTTTATTAGTACTAGTAAATATTAGTACTATGATTACTTGTCTGTTAAATAGTATCTTCAGTTCTAGCAATAACACATTTTTAGAACTAAACATGAATATTAAAGAATATATCAATTGGTCTGGAGAAATGGCTCAGTGCTTAAGAACACTTAACTGCTCTTGCAGAGGACTGGCATTTGGTTCCTAGCACCCATATAAAGTGGCTCACAACCATTCATGACTCCAGTTCCAAGCATCAAGTGCCTTCTTCTGACCTCCAGGGGCACCAGACATGAATGTAGCACACATATATACATTCAGATAAAACACTCTATACAAAATAAATAAATAAATATAAAATATTTTTTTTTAAAGAATACATTAATCTATACAGATGTAAGTATTCCATCACAGCAAGTGTTTTAGGATTGGGAAAATATTCAGTTCATTGTAAATTGAGTTTTAAAGTATATTGTATGTCATTATTAAATTTAGCAATTTGAAAAATCTATGCCCCAAGGTTATTTCCTAGAGAAAATATGGTCTTTGTCTCAATTGCACTGCTCAAGAAATGCCTATTGATCCCTCCCTTAACTGTGAGAGCTGCACACCCCTATAAGTAAGTTTTCTAATGCCACAAGTTTAGCTTGGACTTGGTGACAGTTGCTTTTTCTTTCCATGACTTAGAAGTAGACAGTTTTTAATGAGAATATTTTCATTTTCTTAATACTGTTTGTGCGACCTTTTCTGAGAAACTTGACAGATGACCTTGTCTTTTACTAAATGATACTAATTATCATTGCCATCTTTCTGACTTAACTTTCTAGATAAAGTCAACACTTCCAGATAAATATCAGCATTTTGATACCGTGGTGTGCTGTGCTATGCTATGCATAGTCTTCATAGAACTTTCATCTTACCTTTAGTTCCTCTTGTGCACAACCTCAGAGTGGGTGTTGGGCTGCATGTATCTTTCTGATCTAGACAAGTTGCCTGCAGTCAACTTCCTCTTAAAAGTCTGCTGTTCTCTGAGGTCATTTTTCAGACCTCACAGTTGTATTTGAAACATAGCAACTGTTTGCCTCAGATTCCATGGTTACACATGGAACAAGCTCTAAATACTCAGAACTCTTTGGCCCAAATGAGTGAGTGCATGCTAGTAGATGCTCAGTGTCTCTTTCAACTTGTTTGAGTCAGAAAGAGGCAGATTTCATCTTGTGAGAATATTCAAACAAGCTGTCTCAAAAAGAAAGAGACGTGAGTCCCTTATCACCTGAAGTAAAAATGGTTCTTTCAGGGATGTTAAAAGAAGCCTCTGCTTTTGCTTGGGCTACATGGCTTTTAAAATGCCATGTATTACGGATTTAAATTGCCAGTAACTCTACTGAGGAAGTTCAGTTACTAAATTGCAATCACCCTGTGTTCATGTACAGTCAATCTAACAGGAAGTGAAAGAGATTTCGCCTCTTCCCAGATGCAGTGCTGCTTTGCTAATGCTCTTGAACCTCTTTCTGCTCACATCTCAGTTCCCAAGTCCTTATAATCAGAATAGCAACATGTCCTATTATCAACCTCTGAAGATGGTTTGATTTTTCAAAGGAGTAGTGCTCTATGTAGTTTGTTGCTTCTGGTGAAGTTACTTACCAGGCAGGTTGTGTGGCCAGCGGATACCTACTGAGTACTTACTCAATTTGAAACGTTATTAAAAGCTCTGAGGGATGGAAACCCATTGTAAATAGTGAGTACTCACCAGTTCCAGGAGAAAACAGGAGGCTTAGAAAAGCTGGGCAACTTCTTAGAAGCTCAGTAACAATTAAGTGGCAGAGGCAGACTGGATCCCACTTCTTCTTTCACTAAGTTAGGTCAGTGCAAAATCTGCACATGTCTAAATATATGAATATGCACTTAGAACTCATTCTTCATTTTTTTATTTGTAGACATGTTACAGGTCTAAACAACAGGGATTTAATTACTGTACATCAGCCATTTCTTCTCCATTGACAAAGTCCATCTCATTAATGACAATCAGTCATCCTGGATTGGACAGTGAGTATATTACTTTTTTTAAAAAATAAGTATATCTTAACCACTTTTCTTATCAATATTCTTACTTTGGGACCTTGTTAACTTCTAAAGTGTGTCTGCTTCTTCTTTGGACTATCTTTATACTTAACCATACTGCTAAGATATCAGTTTTTAGCTCTTCCTCTTGGTATGTAAAAATCTCTTTGATGCATATATTACATTTATTATCTTGTGGGGTTTAAATATGACACCATTTTTAAAAGGATTTTTGAAATAATTTCAGACTTGAAAATGGGTAAAATGACTCTCCTAGCAAGAAAAATACATGGAAAAAATAGTATAAGGAATTTGTGTATTCTTCCCTGGAATCACCAAATGTTACAATATTTCATATTTTTCCAGAATACTCCCTTTCTTTATCACTCTCCTTCAGAGAGTAAGTTTCTGTACTCCTAAATAATTTAATATGTCTCCTAAAAACAAAGATACCTTTCTTATATTATCATAATTACCTCAATCGGGAAATTAATCCTGATCAAATTAATGTAATATAGACACAATTCAGTTTTTCTCATCTTTTCCTAGGATCCTATCGAAGAACAGATATTAAAATGATTATTTATGTCACAGTAGGCTTCTTTGTATTCTTTTTTTTTTTTTTTTTAAGATTTATTTATGTATGTGAGCACAGTATTGCTGTCTTCAGACACACCAGAAGAGGGCATTGGATCCCATTGCAGATGGTTGTGAGCTACCATGTGGTTGCTGGGAATTGAACTCAGGGCCTCTGGAAGAGGAGTCAGTGCTCTTAACCGCTGAACAATCTCTCTAGCCCTTATAGTAGGCTTCATTTGTTTTTTTTCAAGACAGGGTTTCTCTGTATACCCCTGGCTGCCCTGGAACTCACTTTGTACACGGTAGGCATCTTAAATCTAGAAATATTTTTCAAATGATATTGCCTCTGCTAAACTTCACAGAAAACAAGCTAGTCTGAGCACTGAGAAATGTCAAGCTCAAGAGGCAGAGCTGAAGAACATTTTTACTTAAACAAGTAATCTGAAAATGACTATTGAAACTTTGTGCAAATGCAGTTCAATTGGCTGTCAAGGGTATTTTGACACGTAGGTTTTTTTTTTAATTATTTTTTTTTTAAGATTTATTTATTTAGTATATGTAAGTACACTGTAACTATCTTCAGATACTCCAGAAGGGGGCATCAGATTCATTACAGATGGTTGTGAGCCACCATGTGGTTGCTGGGATTTGAACTCAGAACCTTTGGAAGAGCAGTCGGTGCTCTTAACCACTGAGCCATCTCTCCAGCCCCAACACATGGGATTTATAAACACAAGGCATGTGTGCATAAAAAAATGCTTACAAGCATTTTAATTGTATAAATTTCACCAACTTGTTCCCTTAAGGAATCTTTTTTATTGTTAAGATTTTTTTATTGTTATGTAATGTATATGAGTGTTTTACCTGCATCTACATCTGCACCACATGCATGCCATGTTCACAGAGTCCAGAAGAGGGTGTTAGCACCTCTGAAACTGAAGTCACAGATAGCTGTGAGTTACCATGTGGGTACTGGAAATCAAACCCAGGTTATGTGGAAGAACAGCCATTGCTCTTAACCACTGAGCCGTCTTTCTAGCTCAAGGAACCTGTTTTAAAATTGATTTTCAATGAGTAATTACAGTGTATGATCATGGTGCAAAGAATAAATCTAAAAGGGAGTAATGCACATGTTCTTCACTATAGGGCCAAGTATTCTGGAAACTAAGCACAAGCTCCTGGTGTGTATGGTGTTTTTTCAGTGTCCTCTTAAAATTTAACTCGAAAGATTTGGAGACTAATGTAGCTGCCCCTTATTAAGGAGTTCTGTCTTTCATCTTGGCTAACTGGATGTTTAATCTTAACAGATTTTCACAATAGAGTTATGGCGTAAAGGATGATTCTCTTGCTGTGTAATCGTGAGCACCTGCATTTGGATCCCAGTGTCTGCATAACAAACTAGGCATGCTCTCAGGCTTTTCTGTGACCCCAGCATTCCAAGACTGGTAGGGGGAAGCAAGAGAACTACTTGCTGCCTTCCAGCCTAGCTAAGGAACATGAACTCCAGGTTCAAGAAGACCCTGACTCTCTCTTCTGGTTTCCTGTGTGTGCACACCTGAATATAAATATGCACACATGCATTCTTTAAGGGCAGTTGGACCTGCCGTTCAGTTCCTGTTGAGCACGCATGAGCTCCCCCCGCCCCAAGTTCTGGAATTATAGGCATACACCATCACACTCAGTTTACAGTCAGTTTTTCATAAGGTAGTTTAACTAATGTTTTATGTAATAAGCACGTGTAATGATGAATGACTGACTGTTATAGAAAACCTTTACCCTCAGTCACTTCAACTGTTAAGTCAGGATAATGTGCTGTGTGTGCTTTTAATGCGAATTAAAGTCATTAGTATACTTCCTGTTGTATAGTGAGCATGGAGTTTTGTAGTTCACAGTGGCCCCCAAATAGTACCAAAGTTTCTTTTTCCCTGACTGTAATTTACGTAGCTTTGGAAAGAAGAACATTGTCTATCATGTTGAAAAAGAACTCCAAATTATTGGAAAAATATTCCTGGTGCCACACAGACAAGCAAAGAGAAACTTTCAGCAAGACAGTTTATTTTTACAAAAGAGAACAGTGACCTAGCCTGGGCAAGGAAAGGGACTAGGGGGTGGGGGACGTCATTTCACTTCATTGGTAGAGCTCAACTTCATAATCTGATGTGTTTGTTGTAGCTTTCATATTAGGTACAGGGCAAATCTATGATTTGATTTAAGGCCTTAAGTTTCCCAAATGATAAAAAGAAAATTGATATATCTATTTTCCAGTCCATATTTGGGTACCAATTCTTTTTTTTTTAAAGATTTATTTTATTTTATCATATGTATATATGATAAAATACTGTAGCTGTACAGATGGCCGTGAGCCATCATGTGTGTAGGGGCTGGGAATTGAATTCAGAACCTTCTGCCGGCCCCACCTGCTCCGGCCCCACTCAATTCACTGTAGCTGTCTTCAGACGCACCAGAAGAGGGCGTCCGATCTTGTTACAGGTGGTTGTGAGCCACCATGTGGTTGCTGGGATCTCCGAACTCAGGACCTTTGGAAGACCAGTCAGTGCTCTTACCCTCTGAGCCATCTCGCCAGCCCCTGGGTATCAATTCTTTGCCATGTACCAAACTAGACAATGGTGGATGAAGGATGGACTTACTGATAGTTTTTTTCTTGGCTAAATTTACAATTTAAAGATAAGAGAACAAGTTGAATCTAATAGAAAATAGTAAATGAAGCAACTAAAATAAACATTCGGTGTTCTGGAATTATCATAATTCAGGAATTGAAGAAAGTTCAAACCAAAAGAAACTAGAAATTAGTATATGGAAATCTAAACTGAGGATGTAGGGTTTCTTTCCAAAGGCAGTAGAAGCATGTAAATTAAAACGTTTCAGACCAACCATAATGGAAGTGATATTGGGAAGAAAAATCTTATAGGTCAGTTGAAGGCTTTTGTGGGGTTTGTTTGCACTGTAGCTGGTTCAGAATAGTGACCTCAGGAGAGAAGTGGAAGGTCAAAGCAGTCCAAATGAGGAGTGCTATAAGGATCCAAAGATAATGCTAAGCTTTGCACCTTTGAGCTCTTAGATACCACTTGGCCGGTGAAGGGATAGAGGGAGAGCAAGGTGGCAGGAAAGATGTGTCCCCTTCTGCATTGGAGGGGTTTCCCCTGTCTGAGAAGTGTCCACCTACCCATGAGTGAGCAAGGAGGTGAATGAGTCTGATCCTGAAAGCATGGCTCTGCCTTGAAGATTATAGAGAAAGGAGGCCCCAGTATATTGTGTGCATACGCTAGGAAGAGGTGGAGTGAGGTAGGAAATTTGGGATGAGTGAGAAAAGCAGTAAACACTGAACCCTGAGCAACATCACTATTGGATGTTTTCTATAAACCCTAAAGAAGGAAACTCAAGCTAGCAACTGGGACCATTAAAAAGAGTTTGCTTCTTGTTTTCAAATTTAACAAGTATAGATTTTAGGTGATTTGTTAAACTGCATTGCAATTGTTCATGCTCATGAACAAATATGTAGATAAATATATCATCAGCTGGGCAGTGGTAGCACACGCCTTTAATCCCAGTATTTGGGAAACAGGGGCAGATAGATCTCTGTGAGCTTGAGACTAGCCTGATGTACAGAGTAAGTTCTAGGACAGCAAGGCTATACAGAGAAACCCTCCCTTGAAAAACAAAATAAGCAAATAATAAGCAAATGAATTGTTAATTTTAATAACCCTCCCTAGGATCCCAGAGGCCATTGACATTGTGCTGTTTCCACCTAGGTTGGAGGTACCTTTTTCTTTGTCCTGACATAACCTTTGCATGCTCTGATGTCCTTTTGTTAACCTACTTCACCATACAGCCGCACATGAAGCCAACAAGGTGGATCTTTTCCATCAGCATTTCTCCACTCCTCCTTAAATCTAAAACATTTTTTTTAACTATTCTTTTTTTCATTGGATACTTTATTTACATTTCAAATGTTATCCCCTTTCCCCATTTCCCTCCCTCCTGGAAACACCCTATCACATCCTCCCTCCCCCTGCTTCTATGAGGGTGTTCCTCCACCCACCCACTCCCGCCTCCCTGCCCTCAATTCCCCCACAATGGAGCATCTATCTAGCCTTCATAGGGCCAAGGACCTCTCCTTCCATTGGTGCATGACAAGGCCATCCTCTGCTATATATGTAGCTGGAGCCATGTGTACTCCTTTGTTGATGGCTTAGTCTCTGGGAGTTCTGGGGGATAAACTTTTCTTTTGGCTGTTCTTATTTCAGTGATGAGAGGAAGAGTTTCAGAGTAAGTAAGCTAGTTTAGTTTCTAGTGGCTGTTCTCCAAAGTCTAGCTAACTTACTTACTGCTATAGGCTTGTGACTAAAAGAGTTAAATTGTCTGAGGGCTTTATCTTCTTGCATGCTGTAGCTTCAGTATCGTTATATTCTATCATCTTCTATAAGGCACTTGACTTGCATGCCTTTGCAGATCTATTTTGGTGAGACTGATTTTTTGACTGTCTCAGTGACCTCCCAGTACAAGAGTCTTTCCAAAGCATACCTCGGGCATGAGGGGTGTATTCTCATCCCACTTCTGCCCTTAAGAATACTGAGAGTTAGTTTTACAGGACTTGCCATTTGACAGCTTCCACTTTAAATTCTGTTAGCCATTTTTTTTCTCTGTCTTCGGGGACACATAGGTAGACTATCTATCAGTGATACCTAAAATTTTCCTTTTGATCATTCCATGTAATTGAAAAACAAAAACTATGGTATTAGATCCCACAGATTTGGTTTTTTGATTTTTGTTTGGTTTTTTTTTTTTCAATTTTTGTTCTAAAACTCTCTTATGCTGCACTCCTCAGTGAGTTACAGGATCAAATTACTAAGTACTTAGTAACAGCTAGTATGAAATATTTTGAGAAATAAGTTTTAGTAAACTTGAAATGCACCTGAGTCTTCTTTTATTAGAAGACCTTGACTTCAAATTTAGAGGACTTCCAGGATATTGTGGGAGTTACATTTTTTATGGGAAAACTATTTCTATCATGAAGTAATACATTGTTGTTAGACCTAATATTGTAAGTGTCTAATACTTATGTTTATATAACTGTACTTCCAGTAAAATTATTGTGGCTACCATTTCTCATTGTCTTTAGAAGAATGTATCCTTGGCATAGAAATACCATTTAGTTTTAATGGTAGCCTCATTGATGTTCAGTATATTTTTTCACTATTAAGACACTTGGCAAATAGTGAGATACTTACTTTTTATCCTTTGTAGTAGGCAGAAAGCTGCAAAAATCAACTTCAGCTTTGAGTGTTCGGAAATTCTCAAATCTATTTAATTCAAAGTATTGGTATAGTACTATTGAAAAACAGCCAGGTTATGGTAAAAAAAAAAAACAAAAACAAAACAAAACAAAAAAACAATAAAACCTCAGTAAACTTCCATATCACAATAAGCAAATTGTTATCCCAGAACATTACTAGTCTCATTGGAATTTCTTTTTTATTATTATTATTAATCATTTTATTTGTTTACATTTAAGTTGTTATGCCTCTGTACTCCATGAACCCTCTACACATCCCCTTTGCCTCTTAACATAGTGCTCCTCCACCCACTCCTGCCTCACCCCTCTATCATCCCCCTTCTCAGGGGCATCAAACCTCCACAGGACTAAGTACCTCCTCTCCCACTGATGCTGAATGAGGCAGTCCTCTGCTACTTAGGTAGCGGGAACTCTGAGGGGTCTGGTTAATTGATACTCTTGTCCTTCCTATGGGGTTGCAGTCCCTTTCAGCCCTTCCCCTAACTCTTCCATTGGGGTCCCCAGCTCAGTCCAAAGGTTGACTGTGAGTATCTGCATCTGTCTTAGTCAGGTACTGGCAGAATGTCTCAGAGGACATCCATACCAGGCTCCTGTCTGCAAGCACATCTTGGCATCAGAAATAGTGTTGGAGTTTGGTGCCTAAAGATGGAATGGATCTCATGGTGGAGCGGTCTCTGGATGGCCTTTCCTTCAGCCTCTGGTCCATTTTTGTCACTGAATTTCCTTTAGACAGGGACAATTCTGGGTTAGAATTTTTTAGATGGGTAGGCCATGACTATCTACTAGAGGTGGTCTCTTCAGGTTCTATCTCCCTGCAGTTGGGTGTTTTGGCCAATGTCATCTCTATTGGATCCTAGGAGATTCTTGAATCTCTGGCATCCAGAACTTTCTAATGGTTCCCCAAATTCCCCACCACCCCACTACTACTTATTTTTATTCATTTTCCTGGCCCTCTGGACTTCTCAACTTAGAATCTTAAAAATATAAAAGCTAAAGAGTCTTTTTGAGTCCAGTGTCTAGCATTTCTCAAATGGTTCATTCAGTTCAAAAATGCCAGTAAGATTAATGAGGAGGAAGTAGTCAGATATATTAAGAAACTTGGTTAAGCAGCTTTAAATTACATTGTAAAGGCCCAAAGCAATATTTGGTATGCTGTACTTCCCAAATTTATTAATTAGGAAGGCATAATAATATAAAAACCATTTATTCTCTGTGAGACTTTTATTCTATAGAATACATTTTATTGTATGCCTACTCAGTGTTTGCAGCTCAAAATCCCTAGGTATATAGTACAATAGGTCTGCATGTTATTTTGTGTCTTAAAATAAAAATATGGTTTAAATGTTATTTTTCTGCAATAACAGTTAACAAGTTAATGATAGGTTTATTTTCTTCTGTTTATAATTTGTCATGGAGATGGCCCATGTTATCTCATACTCTTAAAGTCTCTACACTTCAGGAATTTTAGAGGCAATAATTTTGGTGGCAGTGGTAAATTAATCTGTTTTTTTTTTTTCCAGAACCACATATAAGAAGTCATAGTAACTGAAGTAAATTCTTTTTCAGCAATAAAAACATTGGGAACTCTTAGATTTGCTGCCATAGATTTTCTTGGTACCTAATCACATATGTATTTAGTTTTCATTTATTCCACAGAAATCAACCAGTAGCTTTTTTTCTTGGACAAGTTCATATTTTTCTGCAATATGAATTTGACTTTTTTCTTGTATAGTTTACCAGAGTGCTAGCTTAGTGCATTGCTTAAATGTGCAGTGTAATCCTGGCAGTTCTAGGAGAACTGAATGCCTATGTCATTGAAGGCTCCAGGGCTAGAAAAGCTCTAAAGCCATTGTTTTGGCCAGCAGTCTCTTGTTTTAAAGCTAACCAGGGTATCATAGGTTAAAATGCTTATAATTTCATAAGTAGATCCTGCAGAATTGGGAGGCAGATACTTCCTATCGAGCCACTGTTCTCAAACATGGTAAAAGTAATGGAAGAACCCCAAGTTGTCAGGTACAGGAAAACGGAATGTGGAAGAATTCCTTTAATGTTCCATTTACTTTACTCCTACCAGTTGAATATTGACGTTAGTAACAATTATAACTTTACATTTAAAATGTAGAACCGATTTGAGGTTGAAAGAGTTTAAAATGCCAGTAATGGCATTGTGGAGTGTCTTCAAATCTCTCTCAGTTTTACTTGTAATAACCCTAGAGACTCTCCAAACCAACCTCAAAGAATAAAGTGTGTGTGTTTTTTCCATATAACAGTAGTTATACAGTAGCTAGATAGCTATAAATGATCATATTAAAAATTGAAAGCCATTCACCTTTGTGCTTGAAGCTTTGGTTGCTTATAAATTTTCAATAGTAGTTCAGATCTTTCTTGTTTTAATAGTAATTCTTAATTCATTTATCTATTAATTTACCCATATTAATGTTTCATAGCAAAATAATTATATATATTATATATTATATATTATAATTATATATTATATATATAATTATTTTCCTGCTTACTACCCTGCTAGATCACTTAGCCTTGGAATTTTAGTTGCGTGGTTACATTTCTGTTAAGGGAGAAGAAGAATGCATCTGCCCCATTCATTTTATTGCTGCCAACTTGAAAAAGACCTATCCGTCTGCCTTCCGTCTGGTTCCCCTCACTTCACAGTTGGGGATTGATCTGGAGAAGTCTCCCACACTAGAGGCAGAGCCAGGACTCTTTTGCCAGCACTTTGCTCCTCTGGTTCACTAATCTATTTCCAGGAATTCTCAGAAAGCTATCAGATAATATTAGATTATTCCAATGGAAATATTTACAAATGGGATCAGGAATAAAAAATGTAACTTTTGCTTTCTTTTATAGTCTTTGATAATGTCTCAGAAAGATGGCCCAGGGGAACTGAGCATTCATTAAAAACAGAAACTAAATGTGCTTCACCTGTACTTAAGCATAACAACCAATGTTTTCAGTTACCCAGATCCTGGAGAAAATTCACTTTGTTCATATTTCCATTCTAATTTGAAGGGTCCCAGTTTAATTTCTCCTCCTCCTAACCTTTCTAAGGAAAAGGCACAATGTACTGACGTTCAGAGACTTTGTACTTCTTATCTGTGAACTTTTAGGTGATGCATTAATCATCAGGACAAGATCTTTGTATGCTAACTTTACCTCTGTGGCTTTTGTTTTCTAGATTCACGGTCCTTCCACAGTACCAGTGCCAACCTAACCGAGAGGTACGGGACATTTAGTCTCTTACTCCCTTTCCCAGAGTGAAATGAAGACAATACTAACTAGCTTGCCATGTTTAATTAAGTACTCTGAGTTCTTTGAGCTTACCCATGTTCTGATTTCCTCAGATGGTAAAGTTGAAATCATTAGAAAGTCTTTTACAGTGTAGGCTTTATCTTGGAAAATTTGCTCAATCACTTTATCATCTTATTCTTTATATTGTCTATGATAAAGATGATCGTTTGCTTTTATTTATGTAAAATATACTTATATTTAACATACATTTAAATATACTTGGCTTATAGAGATTTTCAATTTTGAATAAATTTAATACTTTGCTTCATAGATTTATGCACATATATACATACATGCATGCATATATGCACACATATGTGTGTGTTGTGTATATAGGCAAACTTTTACAGTCTTTTTATCTTCTTAGTCATTTTAACCTTTAAAGCTGAGGGTTGGTGTTTGTAATTCAGTGGCCGTGCTTAGCATGCATGAGGCTCAGGGTTCCATCCCCATTCCAAAGAGAAAAGCTGTGTGTAGCATATACCTCTGCCCCCTAGAACTGAGGTCATCCTCTTCCTCCTCTCCCGCTCTCTTTCCTAATACTGGGGAACAACCCAGGGATTTGTACATGCTAGGTAAGTGTTCTATCACTGAGCTTCATTCCATCTTGAATACATTTTTCACTTGACAACACACACAAAATCCCCATTGACTCATCATTTATGGTTCTTTGTTTGTGTTTATGAAATTAAACATTGTGATTTAGTATCACTGGATTTCTGATTATTTTTGTTTAGGTTGCCCACTTTTTCACAAAGACTTTAGTTTTGGTTGTGATCTGCAGTCTTTCCAATGAGTGTTTCTCTTTATGGTGCTTTCAGATCTTTTTCTTTCTTTCTCAAGAGCAGTGGTTTTTATGCCATTTCCTTTAAAAATGGACATCTCTATTTTATAACCACTACATATATAAATAAGGCTAATAGGGTCCTTTTATGGTTCTGCTTATGAATGCACTCTCAGAAGCTGAAACTGCAGCCCTGTGGGATGATGCTAAATACCAGTCAAATCACTTAGATGGGTTCTTTGTCCTTACATTATTTATTTAGATCCCAGTATACTTTAAGGAAATCCACTATTATGAATCTCCTAAAATTAAAACATGTCCAGATTAAGTGGACCTAAATTTCACTCAGACTCCTTGACAAGTAAATCAGTAAACTTGGATCTCTAGAATGTAGTTGTCCACATTCTACCTGAAATGTGCTTATTCTTCACCCCTAAGTTTCACATAGCTCTCTGGATGGGACCACAGTTTGTCAGTAGGCCTGAAGACTGGAAAAGTTGTGTGTCCTCTGTTGTTGATGGGCTTGTCCTTGTCCTAAGATTTTGTTTTGCCAGCTTTCTCAGCACATATCCTATCATTCCTTTGTGTGTATGGATTTCCTTTCAAGCAGAGAAGTCAGTATACCCAATACTATTTTTATATTTAATTTCAGATTTGTTTTCATAGTGCATGAGACCATTCAGTAGCTACTGCCTGTTTCTTACCCAGTCCGCCATTTAACATTTCTAGTCCTGAAAAACATAATCTTTTTTTTTATTCAGTATAACAGAAGAAAACTGTAATTTCCTGCCTCCAAGCCCCTCAAAAAAGAATTTTGAAGAAAAGAGTGGGACTAAGGTTAGTCGCACCTTCAGCTACATCAAGAATAAAATGTCCAGCAGCAAGAAGAGCAAAGTAAGTATCCTCTGGGCATTCTATAACAAGCGCTTGCCACCATCTGCCCATAGATGACAGGGAGGAGATGAGTGGGCTTACCTTCAGAACTGCTTGGAAGCAGCCTAACGGCTGAAGCAGAACAGCAGCAGTGCAAGCTGTGGCCAGAGTGTTACCACTGTGTACCACATCCCAGAAGTAGCCAAGGCACCAGCTCAGTGCACCCTTTCAGGAACCCTGCTGCTGAAGGCCGGCTGCCTCAGGGCATGCCGAAGGAGAAAGATCCCATCTCACCTCACCCCACACACTGAGCCACAATACAGAAATTATTAAATCAGGTTTAAAACCCAAAAGAAGGACTTTATGCTAAGACCAAAAGAAATGTTTTTAGGGATAGAGTGAAGAAAATTATGCTTCAGAAAAATTACAAGAACTTTTAAGACTTTCATAGATCTACTTCTACTTAGGATTTGTTCTGCATCCTCTTTAGTGCTTAAGAAGTTAATTAAGACACTTACAACTGAGGCTGAAGAGATGGCTCAGCACTGGCACTTCTTCCATAGGACCTGGGTTCAATTCCCAGTGCCTACATGGTGGCTCACAAACACATTTCAGTTCAGTTTCACAGATCCAGTTGTAGTTGTTAGTTCATTACAGGATCCTATAAAATATAAAAATAAGAAATAAATCTATAATAACTCCACACATATTCTCAATACTTTGTTTTATGTATGTTTAATACTTCTGTGGTATGTCTTTAAGAGAAAGAAATTAAGTTTTTATATTGATTCCTGATCCTAAATGAAAACTATTTTCATTTCAAACAAGTGAGGGTAACACTGTCTCCTCCCTTGCCCCACAGTCTGTTTACTTACCTGTAACCCTCTGTCTGCATACACAAAGAAATAAGCACACAAAGATATACTCAGTAAAGGACCACTTGCAAGGGATCGCAGGTATCTCTGTACATTGTATATATACACACACGTATGCCCATAAACATATCTGCATGCATATATACTGAACTCAACAGCATTCTTATAAAAATGTACCCTCTTTATAGCAAACACACTTTGGGGCAATACCCGTGCCCACGAGTAGTTGGCTGACACAAAATGAGCTCAATGATATTTTTGTTTCATTTTGGTTTGTTTTGCCTTTGTTGTTGTTGTTGTTGTTGTTGTTGTTTGGGGTTTTTTGGTCTTAACTGTTCTTTTGCAAAAGCAAAAATTATCTTGACTTTCATTTTTGTGTTTTTAAAGGATTGCTTGGTATTGATAGTGTTTTGTTTTGTTTTTCTAATAGAAAATGTAGAGAAGTAGGGAGCTCCTGGGAAGAATTAAGAAAGAGGGAAAAAAAACAGATCAAAAATGTTAATTTTTTTCAATTAAAAAAAATATACCCTCTTTCCCCTAACTAAGCCTTTCAGGCATTCAGTTATGTAAGCTAATAGAAATACAGCCAATAAGTTTTACTAAATATATTAGCTTTCTGTATGGTAACAAATTACCAGCTATAATTATCTCTTTAAGAAGGATTCAATTCAGCCTGGCAGTGGTGGCGTATGCCTGTAATCCCAGCACTTGGGAGGCAGAGGCAGGTGGATTTCTGAGTTCCAGGACAGCCTGATCTACAGAGTGAATTCCAGGACAGCCAGAGCTATACAGAGAAGAAGGTGGTTTCGATTTCAGAGGTTTCAGCTTGTGTTCACCTAGTATTGTTGCTTTGGGCCTGTGGTAGTAAAGTGCCCCATGGTCAAAGCATCTACTGGAGGGGAAGCAGACTTCCAGCCCCCTTCAAGGGCACACACCCCATCAGTTCTCTCCAATAGGCCCCAACAAGTGTAGGGAGCAAGCACAAGGACCTTTGAGAGTGCATTCACTATCCTAGAAGTTAGGAGGATGGGATGCATACTGTATTCTACATACTGGTGGCAGTAGCAGAACCTGCCTGTTTCCTTTAGCTTCCTTCCTTCCTCTGTAGTTGCTATCAACAAAAGAAAATTCCCTTGGGAAAACCAAACCATGTATTACTTGAATGGCTTCTCTGCTTACTGGCCTTTAATTCTCAGTTAATCTTGAAAATGTAATGGTCTGGTTTAGATGAATTCAAAATGTTTCTGTTATTTTTGTTTGTTTGTTTTGCTTTTAAACTGGAATCTTATCCAAACATACACACACATAATTATAAGACAAGCAAGTCAGTAGAGACTTTCTCTGATCACCTCTCTTCCCAATGCATGGTGGATTCATCAGTGAGATTGAGATTGCTGAGGGGGTAGGTAATACAGACAGAAAAAAAAAGATAATGAAGTATTTCAAGTAGCAAGTATAGATTATACTCAGGCAGAGCTACATGAGGTCTGGCTTCTCACACATGTTGCCTGTCATCATGTGCTTATATTTCAGCAAAATCCATTACTAAGTAGTTTCTTTTTCCCTTTTAATATTTTTTAACCTGAAATGGCTAGCATTAGGTAAGAGGCAGGTGATGAGATGGCACAGGGGGAAAAGGCTGCCTGTGTTAGAGTCAGGTCTGTCATCACTGTTAAAGAACCACTTGACCTCTTGCCTCCGTTCCCCTCCGTCGTCAAAATGACAACACTCTTTTGCAATTGGCATGGTTCCTCTTTCAGACTTGGCTTGAAGATTTGATCTTTGGGGGCTAAACTGTCTCCAGCAATAGAAACTCCAAAAATTGCAAATTCATAGCTCTGCAGATTGCAGTACGGTTCCCTTTACCATGTGTTTGCAAGTACCCCAGTGGCCAGGCATTTAACATGCCATCTTTCCAGTTAGTGGCTGTTAGCTTACTGTTAAATAAGACTGTTACACAGCTGCTGCAGAATACTGTGACTTTGTCAGTAGAGGCAGAGGTAATAAGAGAAAAATAGTCATATGTCCACCCTATTGTACAGATGAATGAGTATCAATCAACTTTTTTTCCTAACTATTAAATGATGTTTCCTACATTGTTAAAAAAAAAAAAGTGATACCATAGATATTAACACTATTTTTTCTATAAAAATAATGAACTTTCGCTTCTTTATTCTTTTTTGGAGTTAGTTGTTTTCTCTTTTTTCTCAGTGATGGAGATTGCAGGGCCTTGCACATATTAAGTCAGTGATATAACCACTGAAGTGCTAAGATTATTAACTTTTTAATATGTATTAAGACCATATAGTTATTCAGCTGCTAACCAATGCATATGAATATAGTTTTATCTGAATATAGTTAGGAAAGTCTCTCTGAGTAAACATGATGTGTGTGTCTATGAGAATAAAATTATTATAAACTTGGGTTTGTTATCTCACATGTTAAACTGTGACTGTCAACAGTTTCTGGACACTCAGAGTAGCCAATGTTAGCTATCAGACAGCAAATGTTTCACATTCCTAGATAATATGTGTTGCCCAATAGTGCCAAGTTTTTATATGTATAGTTTTTATTATGTAAGAAATTTAGTTTTCAGTCCTGCGTACATAACCTTTGAGTCATCTGTAACATGCAGACGTTGCAGATGTATGGACAGAATGCTTTTTAGAAGGTTAGGAGCCCAAACAGGAAGTGTAAGAGGAAGATGGACAGTTTCTCCTTTGCCGTATTGTCTTTGAGCGGTAGTACTGTTTCCTGCTGAGTAAATTGTGTGTGTTATACACACATTAAGGTCCTTGGATACATACATACTGCTTGCCTTCATAAAGAGAGTGGTCTTCACGCCACCGACTGTCTTTTTTTATCAAGCTCTCATTTTTACAAGGACAGCTTGAAGACACAAGACACATTTTAGACCAGTTCCTAGTCAGATTCAAAAGTTCTCTAACTTAAGAAGGACTTTCTCCCCAGCTGATACACTGGTTAACTTTATAGTGAGCCATTCAGTTCCTAGTTTCTGTCCCTTGTATATGAAAGAACTTTCCAAGATGCCTAATCACATTAGGTTTTCATGCTCATGGAGTATTCTACCTTCTAAAAGGATAGGTTTAGGAAAGTGAAAACTGATTTTCTTGCATAGCACCCTAGTATTATCATGACCAATCTCATCCATTTTTAAATGTTGTTGGATTCTTATTCCACAGTATAGTTAAAGCATGTTAGCAATGGTTAAATATAGACATATTAAATTTAAGAATAATAACTAGTCACCATTTTACCACTGGCAACTTTGCTAAAATATTTTCTTATAAAATATTGCTTTTTTTTTTTTTTTCTCTGTGTAGTACTGGCTGTCCTGGAACTCACTCTGTAGACCAGGCTGGCCTCGAACAAAATATTGCTTTTTTTATGCAACTAGGGATACGTTTTTTTAGTAGATGTGCTTTTTAACTTACAGCATTATGTGTGGTCTTGATCCTTGCCATATTTCCCATTCTCCAATGCAAATGCTGTCCACACATGTATTTGAGAGTTACTTCAGTTTTCTTTCATTTCCTGTGTTCTTCGGGGTAGAGTGGTTAGCTTTACCAGCAGCACTCAAATAGTTAAGACTGTCTCAAGGAAGCGAGCAGCCTCAACCCTCCCCTCATGCCCTTTCTCAACCAGTCTCTGGCTTCCTCTTACCATTTTGCTAATGGTAGCTCTGAGCTGTCTGCCCTGCCGGCATGAGCATCTCCTATGAGAGAACATTTCCTGGCATGGGGGTCAGATCATGTCTGTAAAATGGGGTCGGCTTCCTGAAGTTCCTCTCATAACAGTGAGATTCACAGGAATAAAACATGGGCAGGTAAGAGCCTGACTTCTTCAAAGCAGTGAATTACAACAGGGGGAGGCCATGTGTAGTTCGTTGTTTTGTTTTTGTCCTTGGAGGAACTCCTCTGGATTACTTACTGTAAAGGATGAGAAAATGGACTATTCAGATCTGAAGAACATTACAGATCTTATAGTCAGAGGCCAACCTACTGCCCTAGAAAGTTGTGTTGTTTGATTTTTTTTTTAAACTATTGGTGTATGTTCTTAACCTTCAAGCCAAAAAAAAAAAAAGATGGCTTTACCTTACCAATTTACTCAGAGAAATCTGCAGCAAAAAATTAGCTAAAAGGGTATGCTACAGGTGTGGTAATTCGGGTTCTGTGCACTTTAACAGTTACTATTTTTTGTTCAGAAGAGTTTCCTGTTTTGTAAAGTGGTTTTCCCCCATCCTTTCTGTTTGGTGGGGGGCTTTTTTGTTTTGTTTTGCTTTCTTTTGTTTTTTTTGGGTTTTTTTAGATATTTTCTTTATATACATTTCAAATGTTATCCCCTTTCCTGGTTTCCCTTCTTCTGAAAACCCTCTATCTCCTCCTCCTCTCCCCCTGCTCACCAGTCCATCCACTCCCACTTCCTGGCCCTGGCATTCCCCTACACTGGGACATTGAGCCTTCACAGGACCAAGGCCCCCTCTGCCCATTGATGACCAACAAGGCCATTCTCTGCTACATATGCGGCTGAAGCCATGAGTCCCACCATGTGTATTCTTTGGTTGGTGGTTTAGTCCCTGGGAGCTCTGAGGGTACTAGTTAGTTCATATTGTTGTTCCTCCTATGGGGCTGCAAACCCTTCAGCTCCTTGAGTTCTTTCTATAGCTCCTTCATTGGGAACCCTGTACTCAGTCCAATGGATGGCTGTGAGCCTCTACTTCTGTATTAGTCGGGCACTGACAGAGCCTCTCTGGAGACAGTTATATCAGGCTCCTGCCAGCTAGGCTTGTGTATGTTACTTTTTTGTTTGTTTGTGTGTTTGTTTTTTGAGACAGGGTTTCTCTGTATAGCCCTGGCTGTCCTGGAACTCACTCTGTAGACCAGGCTAGCCTGGAACTCAAAAATCCTCCTGCCTCTGTCTCCCAAGTGCTGGAATTAAAGGAGTGCGCCACCACTGCCCAGCCGTGTGTGTTACTTCTTATTACAAACAAAAACAAAACGATAAATGGACACCTGCCCCATTTGCAAATGAAATGACTAGGGCTCAGGTAAATAACTTCCTAGGAGAACTTAGAACTGCCTTTATTCCTAACCTCTGTGCAGTCCTCTCTACCTCCTCTCACTGACCTGGAGTCACCATTGAACATTGAACCAAAATTAATATCTGAGTTCTAATTACTAAAAAAAAAAAACAGTGTATTTGGGATTATTTAATAGTTCTGATTAGAGTAAGGAAGAAAATGTCATCAGGGACATAAATGTAGTTTGTAAAACTTAAAGAAGAACCTCACAGAACTTTTTAAACTGCATGACATTGTTTTTCTCCTTCAAGCTGATCCAGAATTGCTATTATCCTTCCTTCTGCTCCCCTTGTAAACTGATCCTAAATTCAGCACGCCCTGTGTGGACAATGCTATACCTCACTAAGGAAAGCTCTTCCTCTGTAGGCTCTGCCCGTGTCTCTTAATATAAACAACCCCTGATGGCTCAGAATTCATAAGTACTTCAAATGGGATCTGGAATGTTTGAAAATTGATAAAATGTTGCCCAGGCATTGTTCCTCATTTCTGTCAACAACAGCGGTAAGGGGAAGGCCTTCCTTCCAGGGCTCAGTTAACTGCTGGTTCTTTTTTTTTTTTTTTTTTTTTTTTTTTTTTTTTGGCAGGAAAAGGAAAAGGAGAAGGATAAAATTAAGGAGAAAGAGAAAGAATCTAAAGAGAAGGAAAAAGATAAAAAGTCTCTTAACGGGCACACTTTCAGCCCCATTCCTATTGTGGGTCCCATCAGCTGCAGCCAGTGCATGAAGCCTTTCACCAACAAGGACGCCTACACATGTGCAAGTAAGAGACGTGCTTCTTCCTTCCTTCTGATGAGGCTGTCTTGCCTCACGAAAGCTGGTTTGTTTCTAGTTTCCTGTGCATCCCACCCCTGATCTGTTCCTCATTTGTGTGGAGAAGTAACTCGTGTGTGTTTTTCTTCCAATTTTAATTATGTAACATACAATCTGTTTTTTTTTTTTTCAAACATCTCTAGTTTCAGATTCTGCACTTATAAATTGAAAGAAATCTGGCAATACAAAGCCTTGAACCTTAAAGCTTCTCGGATCCTTTGTCAGATCCTACACACTTATTTATACTGGCCCCCCTCCTCAGACACACACACACACACACATGCATGTATGCGCACATGTAGTTTAGAGATTCAAACTCAGGGCCTGGTATTGAAAAGCAATCTTACTTCTAAGCTGTTTCCCAGCCCTTGTGCACTTATTTTTAAATCTGGCCTTTTGGAATATGACCCAGCCCTCTGCCAGCATTAAATCATAATAGCTACCAGATTTGCTCTGCATGTACGCATATGCTCCATGTTTCTGGTATAGGACTTAGATAACCAGTGTCTTTGTCACAGCTACCTCATCTACAGTTGCAACACAAAGGCAGCCATAGATACAGCAACAAAAAAGCTTCATTCCAGGAAATTTTCATTTACAGATGCTGACATTTAAACTTTTATATGGCATGTCATTTCATCTTTTCAACTATTTTCTTTTTCTTTTAATTATTTTATTCACAGTCCAGTCATTTCCCCCATCCCGGTCCCCCCTCCCACAGTCCCTCATCCCATTCCTCCTCCCCCTTGCCTCCGAGAGGGTGTCCCCCTACCAGACCTCCCACTTCTCGGGGAACCTCAAGACTCTTGAGGATTAAACACATCTTCTCGCACAGAGGCCAGACCAGGCTATATATGTTCCAGGGGCCTTGGACCAGCCAGTGAATGCTCCTGGTTGGTGGTTCAGTCTGGGAGCTCCCTGGGGTCTGGGTTAGTTGAGACTGCTGGTCTTCCTATGAGGTCAGTTCTTTTTCAACCATCTAAAATATAAAAGCTACCAATGGTTCATGGACTACAAAATCAAGCAACAGGCCAAATCAAACACACATACTATAACTTGCAAATATACTTCTAAGGCAGTATTTCTCAAAATTGTGTCACTGTACAAATACTAAGTAATTATATTTGTAAAGCACACCAAGGCAAAACAAGAAAGCTGCTTTGTTCAGAGGTAAGAAAACTGGGAGTCAGCACTGTAGGCCCAGCACAACCAGGAGGCTGTGGTGACTTGTCTCATGTTAGACCTGCAACACATGCAGATGACACAGTAGCTAAGCCTCACACCACATAACGTGATGGCTTGTTTTCAGTCATTTGTTTTGCTTTTGGATCCCAGGTAATCCATTACTCAAAATAATTCAGTTTACTGAGATTGGAAGTTCTAAGAGAAGAGTTTATATGGGCAGATTTAAAGTTCAGTAATAATTTTGGCCTCCTTGCTTTTTTAATACAGAAGAGGAGTAAAGTTACAAGAAGAAGAAAAAAAAACTATAGCCTGACTTACCTGAGTCACAGCCATTAGGAGAATACATTTTTTAAAAGGCTTGGTCACATACATTCTTGTAAAATCGATTTAAAGGATATGTTCTATTCCTTAAAGTAATCTTCAGCCCTGTTTGTTTTACTCTTTAAAGGGAAAAGCACCTAAATCAATATGCATTCCTTTAGGCAAAAATCACACATTATCAATATCCTCCTTGCCTGACTTAACAGGAAATTAAGAGCATCACATAGTAGTAAGCTTCAGGTATGCTTTACGAAGCAGGAAGCTAACCTTGTCCAGCGTACCCAGTATCCTCATCGTGATTTCCTTTGGGACCCAGGTTCCAATAAGGACTCTTCAGTGTTAAATGTCAACACTTTTGCTTTTTGGCCACAGAACATAGTCCACTTCTCAGTATTGGAATTAATTTAATTGCCTACAGTAGAAGTCAATAACACCTTTTTATTTTAACCATATTGTCTATCATATAAAACATTTTAGCATGTTAAACTGGGGCATTTAATATTAAAAACTACATTGAGGTTGTACTATACTTAATAAAGAGCACATTGTAAGGATCAAGACTCAGGTTTGCCATTTTACCTTCTGATTAATTATTAGATGATTGGTATTGTCTTTGATCCATGGCTTCTTGAAAGACTCTGTGTAGCTATCTCTTCATTTTATCTAACACAAAGCAAGGTACTCCTCACACCATGATGAAGTGAGCAGAGGAGGAGCAGCGTTGCTGGCCCACTTCGTGAGTGAGAAGCACCTCTTCTCCCTCAATCTGTGTGTAAAGTGAAGCTGCCTAGCATAAATACCAAGTGAGGCAACAAACAGTGTATTACCCTATATACCGATTCTGTTTCTCGTCTTAAGAGCTCAGGTTAGTTACTTCTCTCATGACAGAATACCTGACAGAAGCATCAGCAAACATATTTGTTTTGTCTATAGTTTCAGTCCATTGAGTACAGAAGGCATGACAGCTGGCAGTGACAGGAGTCTGTGGTGGAGACCTCTCTCAGTCTTGGTAGGTCAGGAAGCAGAGAGGCAGGACTAATTTCAAGACCCTCCCTAGGTACCTATATCCACCAGCTGTGCCATCTAGACACCGTGTCCCAAAGGATCTGTAAGCTCCTACAACACCGCAGCCACGTGAAGACCAAGTGCCCAAAACATATTTCTATGGGGGACAGTTCACATTGGTTCAAACAAACCATAACAGAAATCAATGTAAAGGAGAGCTGCAGTGGCTGGGAATGTATTTCACTAGTAGACCTCTTATCTACCATTGTATATCCTCAGTTCAATTCCCATCACTGGGAGAAAAACAGCCATAGCAATGTACCTTTGTGTTCTAAAGTATTGTTTTGCATATTCCCTCCTCTTCCTTATGAAAGTGCCTTTACTTACTTGGGGGTCATTAATGTCAGAAAAAAACATTAAAAGTCCCCAATTCTTTGGAAAGTTCATACAGTATATCTTGAATATATTCACACATCCTCCCTTAACCATCTATCCATCCCTTACCATCAAACTTGGGAGTTTTCTTCCTGCCCCAATCTAATCCAATTTGTGACCCATCTAGTCTGATAATGTCACCTACCAGGGGTCATATCATTCAAGAAAACTGGCTCTTTCTCTTCCAGGAGTTACCACATGCCAACAGCTTCTGAGCTAGTGGTGGGATTCCATGCCCATCTTGACCCCTCTATGATAGGATTTTGTCTGGCTTGGGCTTCCCAGGTCTTGTGCATAGTGTCTGAATCACTTTGAGTTCACATGTTCAGTTTCCCTATTGTGTCCAGGTAAGCACTGTTTCCTAGAGGATTGTCACCACCCCTGGCTCTTACCCTCTCTCCACCTCCTCTTCCAGGAACATCCCTGACAGCTAGGATGTGTAAATGTTGATTTAGGGCTGAGCACTCCACAGTCATTTATTCTCTACAGTTGAGAGTTTCTGTTAATTAAGGACATAATTCTTGACTGGTAGTATCAAATTGATAGTCAAGGAATTTCATTTGTAAAACAGACTGAACTACTTTCTACTATAAAATATTAAAATGCTGGGAAAACTATACACATACATTCATACACATTTTATTAGTGTGATATTTTGTTGTTGCTGTGACCAAATATCAATACCAAACAACTTAAGACAGGGAAGATTTATTTTAGTTGATGATTTCAGGAGTTTCTATCCATTACGTAGACTGGGCATGAAAAGCAGAATAGGTCCCATGGTGTCTGTTAAGGATAGAGAATGCCTCTATTGCCTGGCCTTTTCCTTTTTCTCCTTTTACTTGGACCCTACTCTCTGAGTGGGTGGTATTATACACATTCAGGGTGAATTACCCCAGATTCCCTGTAGCTCATCTTTTTGAAAAAGCTGTTACAAAAACTCAAAAGTATGCTTCATCAAGCCCTGAAGTTGACAACATTAACTGTTTTAAGCCTAGCTTTTGTCAAATTGATACCCAAACACATCTCCTTACATCGTAATAGTCTATCCTTGGTCCCTAAAGTTTCGTGGCTGACTAATAAAGCAACATATATACAATCCATGTAGTCTTAACAGTGTTGTTCAGAAGTTCTAAGTTTCTTCAGAGACTCAAGGCAAACCCTTAGCTATGAGCTCCTATAAAATTAAAAAAAATTTTGAATATTGGAAATATACAATGACACAAAGTATACATTCCCATTCAGATGAAGAGGTACAGGAGAGTAACATGAAGGACTAGACAAACCCCAAGATCAATACCCAGCATGGCAAATGTTAAATCATATAGCTAAGTTTTCCACCATCTGATGGGACCCCAGAGGTCTTGAGCACCTCTGGCCTTACAGCAACCTCTTATAGCATTGCTGTTTGCAATTTCTACAGCCCTCTCTTTAGAGAAGGCTTCAGTAATTAACTGCATCTTGGTAGACATCCCATATTCCTGGGGTTTTCATTGCATCCTTTGCTTCACCTCCACATTTTAATGAATTACCCTTTGAGGGGCTTCCTTCTAGGACACCAACTCTGCTTTATGTTGTTTTATGTTGAAATCAGGGTAAAAGGCCTATGATTCCTTAACTCTCTGCCTATCTGCAAAATCAGTGCTATGTGAATAAAGTCAAGGACCACCACAAGCTCTAGCAGTAGCCAGGCTCCCTTGAAACATGGACATAGTTGTCTCAGAATACACCTGAGGAAGCACTTCCCTAACAGTATGCCAATGTCACCTTGTGCCTCGGATGCATGGCAGATAGTTACAGGATTTAATGTTGGTCCTCTTGAATATGATCTTGATTGCTTTGGTCCCGTCCTTTTTTGGGACATGTTTCCCTAAGATCAGCCTTACAAGCAGTTCCTACCAGGTAGTCCTAGAATTCTCTTCTCACAACAGTGTTTTCAAGTGCACCCAGAGCTGGAGAAATGGCTCAGTGCATAATTGCACTGGTTGCTATTCCATGGGACCCCAGTTCCATCCCCAGTAGCACTGGCTGCACACAGCTGTCTGTGATGCCAGTTTCAAGATATCTGATGCCTTCTAGATTCTGCAATCACTATATGCACATACTACACAGATATATATACAGGCAAAATACTCAGACATGATTGATTGATTGATCAATTGATCTATTGATGTAAAAACCAAAGAAAACAACAAAACAAAACAAAACAAAACTCCACAACCTCCAGGAATCCAACCAATTCCTGAGTTTTGAGATGTCCTCGGGATATCTTTCCTATTCCTTCGATGTCCTTGGCTTCTTTTTGGTGGCTCTGTTGTCTTCAGCAGCTCCTTTTTCCTTGGCTCCAATTTTGCACATAGTTCAAAACTTTCTTCTATGCTTTTTTGTTTACAACCCTCACTAAAAAAGCAAAAACAAAAAACAAAAAAAACAAAAACCTAAGCTGTTAAGCCACAGCCTGAATGCTGGGCTGCTGCAAAATTTCCTCCACTAAAATTTTTAGTCTATCACTTTCAAATTTAGCCTCAAAAGTCCCAGGGCTTACTTAAAATACCAGTTCTCTGCCACAGTTTAAAATGAATGCCATGAGTTCAGTTTACAATTGTCGTTACTCCTATCAGACACCTCCCTAATGGTCTTTGTAGCCCCTCTCTATCAGCATTCTAGGCATTTGCACTCACTACAGAATCCCTGGCTAAACTGTGGCTCAAGTATGTAGGACTTCTTTTTGAAATGCTCACAAACCAATTCTTAAAAGGTTTCTCCATGGTCAGGATAGCCACAGATCTGATCCTACTTCTTCATACCAAGTGCTTTTTTATTACTTAGACTTTCATCTCCTGACAAATACCTGAGGGAAACAACTTGAAAGGCAAAAGTTATTTATTTTGACTTAGAGTTCCAGTTCATCTTCTTAGGAAGGGTGTGTCAAAGCAGAGCAGGTCACATCATGGTGCCAAAGAAACTGGAAAATAATGCCTTACACTAGCTAGCTTTTCCCCTTTTTGTTTTATCTGAATCTCCATCCTGTGGGATGGTGCCATTCACATTTATAGGAGGCCTCTCCTGCTTAATAACATTGTGGAAATGTCCATATAGAAACAAGCAATATGTCTTTTTCCAGTCCAAACAAGTTGACAGTAAAGAGGCAGAGGTGGGTGGATCTCTGTAAGTAAAAGCCAGCCTGTCTACACAGCAAGTTCTGGAACAACCAGAACAATTGTGAGACTCTGTCTCAGGAAAAAAAAATTAATAAACATTAAAAAAGAAAAGTGGACTGGAGAGATGGCTCAGTGGTTAAGAGCACCGACTGTTCTTCCGAAGATCCTGAGTTAAATTCCCACCAACCACATGGTGGCTCACAGCCATCTATAATTGAATCTGATGCCCTCCTCTGGTGTCTGAAGACAGTAGCAGGACAGTGTACTAACATGCATAAAATAAATCTTTTTTATAAAAAAAAGCATTTATAATAAAAGCTGGAAATTGAGACACCTGAGTAGAGCTAAGAGTTTTAAAGGCTGTGGATATGGAAAAATTGCATTTCATGTCCTTCTGAAGCAGCAACCTGTCAATGTCCCCCAACTCTGATTGGAACCATACTGTAGATAAGTCTGGGTTCAGGTTTCTACCATCCTATAGACTATAACTTGTGAGCTAAGCAGTCATGCAGGAGGTTTTGTGAACCACGAGGATCCCCAACTGAAGCAAAATACAGATCTACTCTATGGACAAGCAGCATACCCAGAGATTCCTCCAGAAGGGGTGTGGGAAGATGGGTGTCCTGTTAAGTCAAGCTATACAATTTTAAAACAAACAACAAAAGATGCCACCAATAGAAGCAAACCAGTCTTAGGAGCAATTAGCAGATACACAAGCAAAAGAAAAAGTGACTAACTGGCTAAATGAATAGCCTCTGTAGTAGAAGAACAAGGTTATACAATAGAGCAGACAAAATTTCATCTGAAGACCAGGGCAGTGGTGGCGCACACCTTTAGTCCCAGCACTTGGGAGGCAGAAGCAGGCGGATTTCTGAGTTCGAGAAATCCTGGACTACAGAGTGAGTTCCAGGACAGCCAGGGCTACACAGAGAAACTGTCTCAAAAAAAAAAAAAAAATTCAGCTGAAGAATGATTGTAGAGAATTTTCAGATATTCCAAACGTCTGTATCATCAGCATATTTAGGTTTATATTTGCTTACGAAAGAAAAAAAGTGACTTCTCTGTTTTCTAGGAAATTTTATGGTTCACAAAAGCTTTTCATATTTAACTCACTGATTATATGCTCACATGTCTTTAGTGGACTAGAATTTTGGTACTGGGAATTGAACCTAAAGCCTCCCATTTGCTAGGAAAGCATTTTACTACTGAGGTATATTGCCAGCCTTAGTATTTAAGCCTAAAAACTAATGAAAGTGGAGCGTGGTGGTGTATACCTTTAATCCCAGGACATAGAGGGCTGAGGCAGGTTGAGTACCATGAGTTTTAAGGCCAACCTGGACTACACAGCAAGATTTTGTAACAGAAACGCAACAAGGGCTCACCAGATCATGATACCAGGTGACCTCCAGATCCTTAGAGATCTACATGATAGAGATTGTCCTCTTCCCTTCACACACATTCCATAATGTACACAGAATAAATATGTTCAACTGTGATTTTTAAATATTTGGAAATAGAACAAGGGCAGAGGAGTTGGCTCTTTTGAGTAAAACAGTTGTCACACAGATGTGAAGACTTGAGTTGAATCTTGAAAGCCCTTATAAATCAGATGCGGTATCATGCACCTATCATCCAAGGGATTGTGGGAAATAAATGGGAACAAGAGAATCCCCAGAAGCTTGTGGAAAATTGCAAACAACAAAGAGCCCTGTCTCAAACAAGGTAGCTCACTCTTGTTCTATCTCCCTCTTCCCTCCTTCCCTCCCTTCTTTCCCTTCATTCCCTTCACTTCCCTTTCCTCCATCTCTCCTCCCCACTCTTAAACACATTCTCTCTTTCTTTCTCTCTCTCTCTCTTTCTCTCTCTCTCTTTCTTCCTCACTCACACACACACACATATATTAAAAGTAATTCAAAAAGATCATGTTCAGATATTTCAAATTTATATATATTCTCAAAATATATAACTATTCATCTATAATATATCATATATGTATAAATATATAGTATAGCTATAGATAACATATTATTATGTAAAATACATAATATATAACTCAAAACTCTGTGACACATTTTTGGTCATGGTTGTTTGTATTAGAAAGTACTATTTTTAGCTGGGCAGTAGTGGCACATGCCTTTAATCCCAGCACTTGGGAGGCAGAGGCAGGCAAATTTCTGAGTTTGAGGCCAGCATGGGCTACAGAGTGAGTTCCAGGACAGGCAGGGCTATTCAGAGAAACCCTGTCTTGAAAAAACAAAAAATAAATAAAATAAAAAATGAAAGTACTATTTTTTAAATCATTACATAAAACTTCCACATAAAAACAAAATGACCCACCAGACATTTTCTTTCACTTCTGGGTATTTTATTTTCATTTCATCATTTTCCATGTTTCATTAATAAGTTTAAATGATCAATTAACACCAATCGTTGAGATTGGAGTGGCGGATACTAGGATAATATGCATTTAGTCTTCCAGACATTCTAGACAGACTCAGTGTCTTGCCAGCTCCAACAGACTTCTTGTCCCTGCTTTAAATCCATCCATATCATTGGTCCATCTTACATCACAGACAGCAACTAGAGGATCATAACAGAGAGGCTCAAGGATTGTTACCCAGTAAGCAGCCAAGGTCCAGAAATACATTTTCAGTTTGCAGTTACCCCACATCAGCAACCTAGGGAGGAGTTCAGTGGTTTAGATACAGCCAGTACTATGCTCTAGAAGTAGGGAAAGAGTTTAATCATTTGATGGTAGCAGTAAGGTTTATGTATTCCCATGTGCGGCTTCCATCTTTGGGGGCGGAGGGTAGTAGTACAGGGTTAAAAGCAATAGAACAGTGTCTTTCAAATAGAATGCAAGTAATTGCCTGATTCTTCTGACTTCCTGAAGGACGGGGCCTGCTATTGCATATCTGTATTATGAAACCCCATCTATTATCTTTGCAGGAAGTGGGAAATATGAGTAATCCAGGGACCTAGAATCCTTTGTCTTTTCCCTTCACCCCCACTCATGTTCAGGATCTTCCCAGGATTCTCAGGAAATGTAGCATCCCTGCAGTTAGTCACCTACCTCCTGGGAAACCACTGTGCTTTTAGAAGACAGCAGCTTTTCTTTTTGTTTAATAAAAACTCATTTTTCTGACCATTGGATAGATCTTCATAACCCAGACAGCTGTTCTTTTGGGCTCTGACTTGTGATTTAGAAGGATCGCGTGTAGGACATGACAGAGATGTATTATGATGGTTTGCAGTGACTTACTCCTGACATCTGCACGTCCATATATCCATCTACTTGCAAATACGAATAGTTTGGTAGGATGGACTATTCAGTGAAGTCATCATCACTGAGACCACAAGATTACCCTGGGCCAGTCTGTCAGGACACCAAACAACTTCCTGGAGAAAAGATCCTTTCTCAATCAACAAGAACACTGTGCAGTTTGCTGTGGAATAAGACAGAAGTGTTAATGGTAATGGCCACAAAAAAAAAAAAATAGTGAGCAGTGGAGCATCTTTGAGCTCTCAGCAGTCTGCTTCTATGTTTGACAGAAAGCCTAAGCCTCTGCTCAGGAATGTTTCAGAGTAAGTGAATTTAGCTAAACCTTAGGAGGATTTTCCCCCCTTTGGTCCAAACTGTACTCCAGGTTTAGGGATAGTGGAGAAATGAGTGTCTTTGCAGTTCTTCATTCTACACCATGTAAAGCTATCTGTGAGTAATCAACTGTTCTCTCTGGCTGCCACAAATAGTTTATTTTGTGGAAGGCTTAGTGGAGTCCTTCAGATTAAAGAATTTGTTACATTCAAAGTTTTGACTCCTGCCAGCGGTTTTATTTTGTTTGCATTTAACAGATGTAAAATGACATTGAGACTATTGTTGGTTTGTATTCTGTTGTGTTAGCATCTTCTGGGTACTTTTGTGGTGAGTTATTTCTGTTGACTAAGACAGTAAACAATAGACCGACTAGACCCTAAGTAGGAAACATTAGTTAGACCTGCATGATGGTTGGGTTTTCCTTTGGATTTCTTCAGAAGCAGCAGCTCAGTAAATGGATGATTTCTAAATTTAGAACCAATCCGTTGTTCTGTGAGATAGTAAACACAAACAGTTGCCTAAAGAAAAGATCCTTTTATTTAGGAGAAAAGAAAGTAAATAAAGAGTATGAGCAATAAAGTCCATTCTTGATCAACAAGAACACTTTGTTTCACTCTGTTTACCAGTGTTCTTATAAAAACTGTTGTTAGGAGCAGTTAGCCAAAGTGGCTTAGCTCTTTTCTGTGGCTTTCCTCTCATTCTGAACATCAGCACTGTGGTTATTAACACTGCTTACTAAGAACGTCTCACATGGTTTTTGCATACAAGTACTATCAGTCCAGACCAGACAGCGCCTAAAAGTCCCCAGTGATTTTAAACAAGAAATTGCAGAAAGAATTCTGGAGCATGTGTTTCTGAGTTGCTGTTAGTTCCATGGGTTGGTTGGGTTTTGTGTGGTTGGTTGGTTTGGCTTCATTTCTGGGGGTGTTTCTTTTCTTGTTGTTAGAATTAGAGTTTTTCCATTTTCCCATAGGAGGAAAATATTTCTATTTGTTCTTAAAGGCCATGTGTCCTTAAAAAGGATCAATTTTTTTTCCACATAGATCTTTGCTGCTAGTAGACAAAACAATGCACTAAAGTACTTTAATATTCCTTTCTTTAAAAGTCTGGCTGCATATGACAGTTTTTCTGCTGAAAAAAAAAATGCGTAGTCTGTAATGTTTCCCCAGAGATCTATCATGGATGATATGACAAAAAAAAAATCATTCCCAGGCATACAAATTTGTTCCATTTTCTTTTGTTAGATGTTCCCATGTAAGAGAAGATAGGAAGGGAGGGAAGGAGGGAGGGAGGGAGGGAGGGAGGGAGGGAGGGAGGGACAGAGGGGTAAATAAATGGGTGGATGCAGCTTGGCTTTTCAATTTCATAGAAATGTGATTAAGGATCAGCTCTAAGCCTATGAACCACTGTACTTTGTGACTAAAGAATTCTGATATAATGAAATTATCTTGCTTACTGCTCTTAGGCACTGTTTAAAATATAAAGAAGGCCAAATCAGCCTTTTCTCTGTCATGAACATTTAATAAATGTGAAGTTGACTTAAAAAGAAGAAAGAAAAAGAAAAGGTTTAGCATAGATTTAAGCACAGCCATTGAGAGAGAAAAGTACTTAGGCAAAGGGTAGTCTACAGCCAAGTGTGGGTTCCAGCTTCTCAGGAGAGCCCAGATAAGTTTTCTTTGGTCTTCCTAACAACATGGTATGTTTTGTGGCAGTGTACTTAAAAACATATTAGACGTACCTTCACGTGTTGTATTTTTAATTGTCTATTTTAAAACAGATGATACAGTTATAAATCCCATGACTTTGGCTGGTGTCCCTGGAGCTAGCCATTTTTCATTCACTCACACCTAACACTAAAACTGTCCTATGTGTTGAGTCTAGGACCACTTGGTGATGAGTTTAGTGTTTTTCCAGTAGATACTTCAGCGTGGTAAACAGATAACCATGTGATCTGCTTATCACTATAACTTGTGACCGTAATCCTGGACATAATAAGAACCACAGCTAGGTTGTGGGTTTGAAGACAGTTAACTGAAAACATGTATTTCTGTGAAAAGTTCTACTGGAAGTACATTCAAGAAGTTATTTCTACTTTTGTATCTCAAGAAGTAGAATTGTTCTTAAATCTCAAACAGTGGCCCAAGAGCATGAGAACTGCCAAAATATGTTCAAAAGTAACATTTCCCCCTCCCCCAAAATGCAGAACTACTTAACCTTCTGAGGGTTGTTGAATCTAGAAGGAGAGGAACAGGAGGGGGCCAGCGTGGAAGCAATTTTTGTCAGGACACAGATCAGAATTAGTGCCAAGTTCTCAAACCCATACCCTCTCTTATTGCCTGCCCATCGATGCCCCAGATATGACAGAGTCAGAGTAAAACAAAAGAAAAGATGCATTTTGTAACTGTGATACTGAAATTAATATTTCAGTATAAATGTATGACAAATGTGATGTTATTTTCAAAGGATAAGGGAATCTGAGGAGCTTTGGGGAGTGTAATAAAGTTTGATACACTAGAGTTTTTATGTAAAAGCTATTAACACAGATATTATACATGGACAATGTAATAGCAATAGGAACTTGTTGAACCCCAATGTAAAATGTAGAAATTTAGCTCAGTGGTAGAGTGCTTGCTTAGACTCTAGAGTATGAGGCTCTAGATTTAACTTCCATCACCACAGGAGAGGGAGGGAGGGAGGGAAGAAGGAAGGAAGGAAGGGAAGAAGGAAGGGAGGAAAGGAAGGAAGGAAGGAAAGAAGGAAGAAAAGGTATGTAATATTTTGACACAGTGCTTCACCCTTCATTTTTAAAGAAATAGACCTTCACAGTTAAAGTTGAAATTGTTTCCCTTTGCCGGTCTTCCTTCTTCCCTCCAAATAAACATTTCTGTGATCTGTGGCTTATAATGCCCTCGTATGAACAAAATTAAATAATAATGGTTGGTTTGTTGTTGTGCATCTCACTTTGCACTTTGTTTTATCCTCCCGAATGTTCTATTGTAGAGAACTGAAATACTGAACACACAGATGTCGATACTGGCATTTAGCTCATGTGTGGTACTTTCCTACACACATACTTCAAGCTGTTTTACTGCTTAGGATATGGGGTTATTTTCACTCTGTCTCAGACAGTGCCACAAGGGCATCCTTGAGTCCTTGTGTATGGCACTAGATTCAATGCTAATTCATAAAGGTGGCACACACTGAACCTCATTAGATATTGTTAATGACTTTCCAAAGTAATTGTATGGATGTTAGACGATGAGTTTCTTCATTGCCGTGTCTTCACAGTACTTACAATGGGGAATGTGGTTCTTTTTGTTTTGTAGATGAGGAAACCAAGGCTTCAGGAGAAGGAACTTATTCCGGGCTCATGGGGGTAACCAGAATTAGACCTAAAAGAAATGTGGTTTACCTACTACGTGTCCTGTTCTCTTTTACATGTTAATAAGTTGACACAGTAACTTTCAAATATAGTCATGAAGATTATATCAGGGCATTTGGCTTAGACAAGTGGGCTCTGGGACTATACATACATAGATATTTGAATAGATAATCATGATCCATGTACTGTACTAAAGAGTACAAGATCCTCAGAACAGGAGAAATACCTCACAAAATCCCAGTGCCGCGTGACTGACTACCTAGTGTTCAGGAGGAGACCCGTGAACCAAGCAGACACTAAAATAACAACTACTGTAGAAGAAATGGGGAAGGCCTTCAGGATCTAGGTATCTGGCAGTCTCCTTCATAGCAGCAAGTTCCTCTTACCCCACAGTCCATAAGTCTGAGCCTCCAAGTCCAAGAGCATCTTGACTTGTTGGCTAGAACACGGTCTGTGGTACTCCCTGAAGCAGCCGTACCTAGTGAAATGCTGTCTGGTTTCCTGAGTGAGCCTTTCCCAGGAGACACACGCCTCTTCAGCTGTCCCCAAAGACAGATCCTTTGCTTGTTTGTGCTTTGCCTCTGGCCTCTTGGCACAACGTGTTTTTATGACTTCATTGCAGCAGGAAGAGCTGATGACCTTTCCGAGGCACAGGGTGCATGGTTTTTACCTCGGTGGCCCTTGTAGGCCACGGAAATGGAAAACTAAAAATACTTTGAGATAAAACGTGTCATTGGTGATTTTGAATCTGGTTTGTCTCAGGAAGCCTCCCATACTCTCCTGAGTCAGCATTCTCAGGGGTGTTTTGGGAGAGTTGTAGTTACCTTTCTTACATGGCTTCTCACTCAGGGAGTTGGGTACAAAAGCTCGGGTTATTTGAGACCTTAAGAAAGACGTAAGCTGGTAGATCTTCAGGTCCTTGTCCTGAAAATTTAACAGCTCTTTTTAGCATCTTGATAAAGTTTCTTATAAAACATAACATTTTTCATTATTTCTTTTATCTTTCCAGGTTATAATTATGTCGTTTCCTTCTTCACTTTCCAACCTCCTAACTCTTCCACATGCTTTTCCTTTTTCAAATTCATGTCCCCTTTTCTCAATAATTGTTCTTAAAGAAGTACTTGTATGATGCTGCATGCTCTTAAATATATAAGTACACTATGTATGCTTTCATGGTTGACCATTTGGTATTGGTTAACCAAGCAATATGTTCTTCCTTAGTTTTCTACAGTTTTGGGGTTTTTTGTTTTGTTTTTAAAGTTTTATTTATTTATTATTTATGAGTATACTGTAGCTGTCTTCAGACACACCAGAAGAGGGCATCAGATTCAATTACAGATGGTTGTGAGCTACCATGTGGTTGCAGGGAGTTGAAGTCATGACCTCTGGAAGAGCAGTCAGTGCTCTTAACCGCTGAGCCATCTCTCCAGCCCCCCAGCCCGTAGTATTTTGTGTAGGGTTGAATCCTCCGTGGTCTTTCCCTGTACACATTAGCTTATGTATTGTTTTTGTCCTTGTTCAACACATATCTAGAAAGTCATGTTGGTGAGGTTTTTATGGGTATATCTTCTGACATGCTAGGAGACACAGTCTCATGGCAAATTCCCTGATCTTCAGAATACTAGAATCTTTCACCCTATCTTGGGCAATGTTCCTTTGCCTGAGGTGTGGGAGTTGTTTTGTAAATGTATCCATTGAAACTGAGCTCTACAGCTCTGTATTTTGATTAGTTATAGTTTTCTATAATGGGCTCTGTCTCTTGCAAAGAGGAGTTTCCTTGATGAGGGAAAGGACTACTCTTTATGAGTGTAAAGATAAATATTTAGAACAGAGTTAGGAATTTTGCAGATTTTAGTAAAATGGTGGTTGCAGATTCTGCCTCAAGATCCGTGACTTCAGTACCATAATTGGCTAGGTTTCCATCTTGGTGAGTGGGTCTTAAGTCCAAATAGTGAACTGTTGGTTACTCCTACTGTCTTATGTAGCACTAATGTACCCTTAGGACTATCATACTTTGCTGGTCATTGTGGTTCATAGGCCCCAGAGCTTGGTAGGGCTGTTGGTTGCTTTCTTCCTTTGGATGCTTCTTGCATGGTTTCTTCTGATACCTCCTCCTGAGAAAGGAGATTTACAGGTTAGTTCAGCTCAAGGTTTTATGGGCCTCTTAGACATAATATCTTGATGGAAGACATTTAATTTTTAGTTTTGATAGCCTCTCAGGCTTCCTGTCTAATAAATTCCTCACTTCTTCTTTTGGTTAATCACAAATACATCTGCTTCCTAGTAAAGAACTATAAAATGTGGTTTGGTTACTGGTACCGTGTGTGTGTGTGTGTGTGTGTGTGTGTGTGTGTGTGTGTGTGTGTGTGTGACCTGTCACCTCCCTGCAGCAGTAGTGGAGTACCAGAGCCCAGGGTCTACTGGTTTTCTTATTGTGGCCTTCCTTATGCTCCCTTTCCAGGTTGTGGTGCTTTTGTCCACAAAGGCTGCAGAGAAAGTCTAGCCTCCTGTGCAAAGGTCAAAATGAAGGTAAGATGTTTCTAGCTTTTAGAATACTCAAAATGCAATGGTTTAAAAATACAAAAATCAGGAACAGGAGAGATGGCTCAGCAGTTAAGAGCACTGACTGCTCTTCCAGAGGTCCTGAGTTCAATTCCCAGCAACCTCATGGTGGCTCACAACCATCTGTAATGGGATCTGACGCCCTCTCCTGGTGTGTCTGAAGACAGCTACAGTGTACTCACATAAAATAAATAAATAAATCTTTTTTAAAAATACCAAAATCAGCTGGATATGGTGGTGCACACTTTTAATTGCAGCACTTGGAAGACAGAGGCAGGCAGATCTTTCCATATAAGGTCAGCCTGGTCTACAGAATGACAGCTAGGGCTACCCAGAGAAACCCTGTCTCAAAAATCAAAGCAAAATCTCCACATGTAGAATTTAGATTGTAGTGGGTTTTGTGTTTGTTTTAATCATTTGGTGACAAATTTAAAAACAAATTAATCTAAACATAGTTGTTTATTAAAATGATCAATCACCTTCTTGATTAACACACTCAAAAAGAATTTGAGACTTTGAATAAAAACAGTGCTTAGCCAGAGACCCAATCTTATAGTCCCACTTGGGAGGCTGAGGAGTTCCTTGGTTTGATGTTAGCCAATTTGTCAGTGAAACCCTGTCTCAAAAGAATTTTTAAATAAAATGAATGGTTTTTAGAACTTTCATATGTTGAACATTTCTCTGTGTTCAAACATTTCTGTTTAAGTGATTGACTTAACTAGCTCTGCAAATATCCTTTGCTCCTGGAATGCCTAGCTTCCCCATCTAGAAGCATGAGGGCAGTGGGTGGATAGAAATCAGAAGCTCTTGATATGTGATGGGGAGAGGGAGGGGCTTCCTGCAATTAGAACTGACCTACCTGGTCTTTTCTCCAAAGGTACATAATAGATAGTAGAGATATAATGCAAGAATGGGAAGTACCAATATTGGTGCCATATGAGCAGAAAGCATGCCTTTTGGATAGCCTCTGTGACTGTGTCACTGTTGTCAACCATACATAAAATGTGTTCCTTCTTCAGAGGACTTCCTTGTATGTCTACAGGATGCCCATCAGTAACCATATTACTTATTGCAGTGGTCTCAGCCTTGAGTGTTTATCAGCATCTCAGGATTTTACTCAAAGAAATTTGCTGCTGTAACCCTTCCCCCAAAAGGATTTCCAATTCTGGGGTGGACTGAGGAGTTCACTTTTCTGAGGGATTCCCAAATGACACTGATCATCCTCAGACCCCACTCCAGGCCATGCTGAACTAGTATGAAAATAGCTAACTTGTGTGTCTGGGTCTTTTCAGCTCAGTGATGTATATTTTGACTCTGCTGTACTTTAAATTTTTAGTTTATGCAAAGACTTAACAGTTATACCAATTTGATATCCCTTTTCTCCCCCAAAACTGAAAGCTCCTCCAACCCTCAGCTCACAGTGCTACCTATCACCAGCACTCCCAACTCCCCTCAGCCTGCTTGCTTTCCATTTTTCCATAATGTTTAGAATCTTCTGGGTCCATATTTTTCTTTCTTTTTTTTTTTTTTTTTTTTTTTTTTTTAATTATTTGTACCTTACCCCACTAGAATATAAGCAGGCAGGCAGGAATCTTTGATGGATTAGTACAGTAGACTCAGTGCCTAGGCTAGTGTCTGGTATATGGTAGAGTGTTAAAATTGGAAGGACTGGAGGGCAAAGAGCAGTCAAGGGTGCTCAGTGGCTGCTGTTCAAATGGGAAATGCATCCCAGATGCCCACTCATTCTAGCATCTCCCTACCTGCTTCCACCACTCACCGTCTGTCCGAGCATTCAATCTGTGGGGTTCACCATCTGATAAGACTGTGTGCATGGGGTCTGTAGAACATGGACAACACAGAGAGTGGCATCTCTTTTGTATATCATTATAAGCTGTATGGAAGCATTCATTTTCAGTTGGAAGTGATCTCTTTCCTCTTAGTGATTTGTTTCAGAGTGAATGCTTCAGTTTGTAATTTGTCAAAGTATTTTTGTGCATGCTCTCATGAAATTTAGCAAAAATTAGCATTTTATGTAAGAATGTAACACTTTACAAATGCTACTCATCAAAGGAACAGAAATGAACAGGGCACAGATGATACTCTTCAGTAACTGACAGTACAGTGAAGATACAGACAGGTATTTTCTACAAGCCAGAAAAGGCTCTGCAGATGGCTTTGGTATCTGTAGCAAAGAGAGAGTACTTAGATCATCTGGAAATGGAAGAATGCTGTGCCTACGCAGATGACCAAAAAACATTCTTGGGATGGGGATGAGGGCACACCTAAGCGCTTATCTGCAGTGTATGGTGAGCCCAAAGATGGCAAGCGGGGCTGCCCATGGCCCAACACAATGTTCTCTTTTTACTCCAGGCTTCTGGAGTCTTGATGGGGGATGAATTTTCAGTGTGGTCTTCATGTGTTTACCTTCTTTTCTCTTTAGCAGCCAAAAGGGAGCCTCCAGGCCCACGATACATCGTCGCTGCCCACGGTCATCATGAGAAATAAGTGTAAGTAGCTCAGCGCCCCTCTCAGAAGTATGCTCACACATTTTGTTCCAGACTTGATGCTTTTGCTTGCTTGTCATTCTTAATCTGGATTGCTGAGGATAGCCTAAGCCACCTAGCAAGATCCTGTACCTATGTTGTAGTATATTAGGCCACTAGTTTATCCTGCCACATTCAATGACCAACAACTTGCATTACACCATCAAATCCACCATCAGATACCTCCTTGAAGGTATCTCACAGTATGTGCATCAGCTGAGAGGTGGACTGGAGTTCATATGTGTGAGCAAGTTATTCCTGTGCAACTCAGTCTTCTCTTCAGCTCCAGAGAAAATAGTTGATTTTAGAACCTCACAGCTGTGTGACTCACGTGAGATCTTACTGGTTAAACTTAATACAGCCCATGAAATTCTATAAATGATTCTTTTGTTGTTTTCAAATGTTGGGTTGTTTTCATTTGGGTTCTCAAATGTTACACAAAACTGAGTAAATTATATTCTGTCATTCACACTTTTAAAAAACTGTAATGGGGGGTAGAGGGGCTGGAGAGATGACTCAGCGGTTAAGAGCACTGACTGCTCTTCCGAAGGTCCTGAGTTCAATTCCAAGTAGCCACATGGTGGCTCACAACCATTTGTAATAAGATCTGATGCCCTCTTCTGGAGTGTCTGAAGACAGCTATAGTGTACTTACATGTAATAAATAAATAAATCTTTAAAAAAAAAAACAAACTATATGGGGGACTAGGAAAGTGACTTAGGCAGCTAAAGGTGTCTGTTGCCAAGTCTGGCTAGCTGAGTTCAATCCCTAGGACCAACATTGCTGAAGAGAACCAACATCCACAAGTCATATCACACACACACACACACACACACACACACACGTAATTTTTAATTTAAAACACTATTTTAGCTTCTATAAGAGAGCTGAGAAAATAAAAGAGTTTGCCTCCAAGCCTGGCAAAGTGAGTATAGTCACTAGAACCCATATGATAGAGCAGAAAACCAGGTCCTACAGGTTGTCCTCTGGCTTCCACATGGACTCTGTGGCACATGTGTGTATACATGCATACAGAATAAATTTTAAATCTAAAAACAAACCAGGGGGCTGGAGAGATGGCTCAGTGGTTAAGAGCACAGACTGCTCTTCCAAAGGTCCTGAGTTCAAATCC
>NW_022196904.1:65835929-65877050 GCF_008632895.1 Mastomys coucha
ACCACATGGTGGCTCACAACCACCCACAATGGGATCTGACGCCCTCTTCTGGTGCGTCTGAAGTCAGCAACAGTGTACCTATAAAATAATAAATAAATCTTTTAAAAAAAAATAAATAAAAACAAACCATAACTAATATTTACCATCTTGTATAAGATTTCCCTTTAGATTGACAGTATTTTTCATTCATTCTACATTCTCTTATTTCTGTGTAATATATTTAATGCATGACCTTCTGGTCTGCTCTATAATCATGTATATCTTTGAAAAAAGTCTGTTGATTTGTACATTGATACATTAAATTATGATATTGTACATTAAATGATGACTTACACTTTTTTTTTCTTTTTGGTTTTTTTTTGTTTGTTTGTTTGTTTGTTGAGACAGGGTTTCTCTGTATAACCCTGCCTGTCCAGGAACTTACTCTGTAGACCAGGCTGGCCTCAAATTCAGAAATCCACCTGCCTCTGCCTCCCAAGTGCTGGGATTAAAGGCATGCACTACCATTGCCTGGCGATGACTTACACTTTTATTTCTTCACTCTGTCATTTTCAGAGTTATTATTGTAAGCTGTTGTTTCAGACTGCCGTATGATATACTTCATGAGCACACATTGTATTTTAATTACTTCCAACAACTACCATAAATAATGCAGAGGTACTTACCTCTGAGTTGCCTTCATGGGAACCTGTGTGATACATTAACCAAAGCAGTGTTTTCAACATATAGCTGAAGAATCCATACGTGCGCAGATTCTGGGACCTCCAACTAGACCTGGGAGTCAGACACTGTGATAGAGCCCTGTGGAATGTGTTTTAATAGATCTTCCAGGTGATTATGATGCCCACTCAAGCCTGGAAGCACTCCCTTGTGCCTTCTTTCTCTTATATAATTTCTGGCCAGTCTGTCTGCCCACAGAGTGAGTTCCCTTCAGCCATATTAAGTCTGGTTCTTATCCATCCTTGTATGGAGACAGCTGCTAGACTGACACCCACTTCAGTCTGTCATCCAGCTTCCTTGGACAGTTTGAGTGTTTAAACTTTTTTCTGTGGTATTACCAACTGTTTCAGAAACATGTTTTCCTTCTCATCAGATAAAATAACTTTTTAATACATCTTTTACAAGCAAGGTCCTTTATGTTGATAATAATATGTAGAGTATTGGGTTTTATTATAAGATTTCCATATATATAATATACTTTAAGAACAGTCACCCATTAGTGTTTATCTCCATCCTTCCACCTTGTTTTCACTTTCTCCATCTGTAATAGCCCCCATTTTGCCTTCCACGTCCCCTTTTTAAATTTCATATGTGTAAAGATGTAAGTTTGATTTTGTAGAATCATCTTACTAAACATATGAATCCCAATCCCAGCTGTTTTCCTTCAAATAGTATAATTTTATTATTGGTTTTAGTTGCATAAAACTTCATTATATCACATTTCTTTTTCCATTTATCCCAATAGACATTTTAAGCTAATCCCATAACTTAACTATTGTAAATAGTGCTACAATAAACAGTGGCATGCAGGCATCCCTATAGCAGGTTTACTTTGATTCTTTTAGATATACATGCACAAGTGGTGTAGCTGGATCATATGGGAATTCTATTTTTAGTCTGTTGAGACTTCATACTGCCTTTCTATGATGGCTGAACTAAGTTATATTTCTGCAGTATAATACGGTTTGACTTTCCACTTGCATCCTCGCCGTCATTTGTTGACTTTATTCTCTCAGTAACAGCCATTCTAACCAGGATGAGATGGAATGCCAGTATTATAGTGGTTAAGAGTACAACTTCTGGAGCTAGTAGATGGTTGAGTATGTAAAGTGCTTCTTGGACAGTCATGAAGACCCAAGTTTGGGTTTGGACATGGTAGCATAGGTATGTACTCCTAGGTCTGGGGAGCAGAAACAGGCAGATACCAGAACTTGCTAGCTCTTCCAGACTAGCCAAATGGTAAACTACAGATTCAATGATAAACATTCTCTCAAAAAAAAAAAAAATTAGAGAAGCTACTGAGAAAAACATCTCACCGGGCGGTGGTGCCACACGCCTTTAATCCCAGCACTTCGGAGGCAGAGGCAGGTGGATTTCTGAGTTCGAGGCCAGCCTGGTCTACAGAGTGAGTTCCAGGACAGCCAGGGCTACACAGAGAAACCCTGTCTCAAAAATATCAAAAAAAAAAAAAAGAAAGAAAAACATCTCAACATGGACTGTCATAGGCAAGCACACATACACACATAAAAGCACAGTTGTGCATTCAAATTGCATGTCTTCTGTAGCCTTTAGGTACAAGTGTTCTTTAGGACATTTAGGGCTATGCATAGCCCTAATGTTGTAAAAATTATACCAGTCCCCATATCTTATTTCCCTTAGTTCTTGACCCTCCCAGGAATAAACATATACAAAAACTTATATCTGTGTCAGGAGCTCACTTAGCAAGGAAAAATAATTTAGTGTTCACATGACAGTGTAGTCATTTTAGAATAGAACTCCACTTTCCTCCTTGATCATGTTAAGGAAAATCATGAGAATCAGTAACTGTATGAGATATTAAAAAGGTATTAACTTTTCTTTATCTATAAACTCAAGAAGTTGATCAGAATGCATGCTTTCAAATAATGAGCAGGGCTGGAGAGGTAGCTCAGTGATTAGGAGCACTTGCTGCTCTTCCAGAGGACCTGAGTTGAGTTTCCAGAGCTTCAACTACATGGTGGCCTGTGCACTTGGAGGGATCTCTGAGTTCAAGGACAGCCAAGGCTACACAGAAAGAGTTAGCGCACTTGAAGCATTTTATCCCTTTGCAGCTTGGAAAGGTGATGCTTCAATTAACATCCTCTCTTCCCTTGCAGCTTCACAGCCCAAGGAGCGCCCTAGGTCTGCAGTCCTCTTGGCTGATGAGGCCACTGCTGCACCAATGTTTACTAACAGACGGTCCCAGCAGAGTGTCTCCCTCTCTAAAAGTGTCTCCATACAAAACATCACTGGGTAAGTGAGGTTAACGAGTTCACTGTTGACATCTGGGTGGCAAGAATGTAATAATCACTTCATTTGACCAAAAATAAAAAAAGAGGGGCTAGAGAGATGGCTCAGTGGTTAAGAACACTGACTGCTCTTCTGCAGGTCCTGAGTTCAAATCCCAGCAACCACGTAGTGGCTCACAACCATCCGTAATGGGATCTGACGCCCTCTTCTGGTGCATCTAAAGACAACTACAGTGTACTTACACATAATAAATAAATCTTTAAAAAAGAAAGCGTTAGATATCCATCCTCAGATGTCACAGTTTTGTAGTGTTCAGATGAACCTGGTTGTACTTCTTTTTAAATCTGTTTCCTGTCCTTACCTCCGAAGTCAATTTATCATGGTGGGGAGTTCTGGGCTATGAGTTCCAATTTGGTACCTTCGTACTCATTTGCATTGAGCTTCATTTCCGGCCTCTTCAAACTTTGCTGAGGCCGTGCTTGTTCAGCATTAACTGACAGGTTATTAGCAAGGGGCAGATTGGGATGCTGTTTGCTGTTTAGGGTGGTGTCCCCCAATTCATCAAGTATGAGTCATCAAAAATGTAGTACTTGACAACTCTTGTGTGTCTCCTGATTCAGACTGGATGCAAAGCCAGCTTTTGTTTGTGCTGTGTCACCTCTGTGTTAGCTAGTGTTTCCTCAAAACAAACATTTCAGTCTTCTTTGTCTCTATTTTTATGATCTCTAAAAGTCCTCTTTCAAAGTTATAATGTTATCAAAACCCACTGACACTGTGACTTTAAAACAGAGTACTAAGGAAAATTTGAAGGCCACATACATTTCACTTGCTGTCCTATGATAGAACAGACATTTACTTCATGTCTATTCTGATAGCTTATGAGCTGAGGTGAAGAAGCCCGAAGAATATCATTTATTGGAGTGCTTAGTAGCACACCAATTTTTAAGAAAGGTGTTTTTTAAAGGGGGGAAAGTAATTGTGCAATATTTCTAAATAAATCTGTTTTGTTTGTATGGATCTTTTGCCCATAAGCATGTCTGGTACTGTGGAAGCTAGAAAGGGGCGTTGGGTCCCTTGGAACTGGGGTCACCAGCGCTTGCCAGCGGCCATGCTGCTGCTGGGAAGCACACTTGTGCTCTTAGCCTGTGAGCTATCTCTCCAGCACCTATCAGAAATTTTACAGTTTTTTTCTGTATAATGTGTGCATGATTTAAGGGAAGAAACTTACCTTGCTTTAAGCCTCAAAAGTTGAGCTAAGATTGAGTTTGCAATGATTCAAAACTTTTTAATAATTCTTCATTTTGCTCTGAACCCGAGTAATTTGTCTTGAGTTATTAAAACCAACAGCTAACTGTCATTTCAGCATTTTTTAGGGATTCATGTAAGAATGTATGCCAGAGTTTATCAGAACCTATTTGACAGCATATCTTTCTTTTTGTCTTTAGAGTTGGCAATGATGAGAACATGTCAAACACCTGGAAGTTTCTGTCTCATTCAACAGACTCACTGAATAAAATCTGCAAGGTCAATGAGTCAACAGAATCCCTTACTGATGAGGGTAAGAGGCAACTTTGGCCCCTATTACTAAATGTAGTGTATCTCCGAACATACTGTTACCAAATAACAGTGCCTGTTCTTCTCCCCACCCCCAAGAGTCTCCAAATTGCCTGTAAAGCATCATACACAGCGTATGCATTGGCAGTCACACCTGTCCTGTTGTTGGCTGTCCATTGAAGGAAACACTGATGCTAATGTAGAGGCTTTTCTTCCTCTAGACTCTGCACACATTCAGTCTGGGTCTGTACAATTGTGACCCTACTCAGATAAATGTTGCAGCTTGTAAAGATAGCAAGACTTCAAGTCTCAACTTCACAAAGGAATTGTTTCTGTCTTGTTTGATTTACGTGATGTTTATCATTCCTAACTTGATATTGATCCTGTCTAGTATCGGGTATATTCTCTTTGAAGGTCTTCTACATTACTATAGAGAATTCATGTTATGTACTCATGTATCACTTAGAGGGAAGTCCAGAATTTTAGAGGTCAGAAACCCAAGATCCTGAGGTTGTTTTTTTTTTTGTTTTTTTGTATTTTGAGGAGTAGGTACAGACATGAATGAAGGACAGCTGATGGGAGATTTTGAAAGTGACTCTAAACAGCTGGAAGCAGAGTCTTGGAGCCGGACAGTGGACAGCAAGTTCCTTAAACAGCAGAAGAAAGATGTGGTCAAGCGGCAGGAAGTGATTTACGGTGAGATGCTTCATTGCTTTGCTATATTTGGTCTATACTGTCCAGCTTGCGTGCCAGTTAGGATTATTGAGAGGCAGAGAAACTGTTCTCTATTCCAGGGAGAGAAGTTGAAAGGAATTGCCCTGTCCAGCACACTTAATTGGTGATTGTTGAGCTGTGGAAAATAAATTTTGAATATGCAGCCTCATAAAGGTTTCCATTAAAAGCACTGAGGTGAGGAGACATGATATAGCTCATGTCCTTGTGTTTGTTTGCCCAGTGGTGCCCATTCTGCTGTGTCTCATTCCACTCAATAGTCTATTATATGCTTGGGTGTACAGCAGTCCCCAAAAGAGCTGTTTTCTAAAAACACATCTCAGTTCTCAAGCTACACGGGAAAGGTGAGATAGCAATCATTCCTAGGAAGCAGGAACACAGTAAATGAGAGGAGCCAAGTCTAATGAAGACTTGCTTAGAAACCATAAAAGACTGTCCGAATTCAGTGGCCTATCATCAAAAGATGAGGTCAGGTTAGTTCAACAGCAGAGCAGTGAGATGCCAGCTTAGGGGAAGACAGCTGTTTGTTCAGCTTCAGCGTCTCAGTAGGGCACCAAGCTAACCTTACGAGCTTAGCTGGTGATCTCTGAAAGACCCTTCATCTCTCTTCCTGTAGAGTTGATGCAGACAGAGTTACATCACATCCGAACACTCAAGATCATGAGTGACGTGTACAGCCGGGGCATGATGACAGATCTGCTCTTTGAGCAGCAGATGGTGGAAAAGCTGTTCCCCTGCTTGGATGAACTGATCAGTATCCACAGCCAGTTCTTTCAGAGAATCCTGGAGCGGAAGAAGGAGTCCCTGGTGGATAAAAGTGAAAAGAACTTTCTCATCAAGAGGATAGGGGATGTGCTTGTCAGTCAGGTGAGCAATGGGAAAGTCTTGGGCTCCTCTCAAGCTAGTGGGTAACAGAGAAGCTTGGTAATTCTGGATCCCTGCTCGTACATCTCAGCTCTCCTGTTTTCTTTTAGACTTAGCAAATTGGGTTAATCAAACCCTCAATTTCCTTTTCTGTAAAAAAAGGAAAGCAGGGTTTCTCTGCTTATACTACTTTTTGGAAAGTTAAGTGCTTACATAATGAATACATATATATTGTAAAAGGTTTTTCTGTCTTCAACTCCATATAACCATCAGAAACAGTACTATTTCGGAAATAAAAGGATATTTGTGCCTTATAATGGTGACACACACCTTTAATCCCAGCACTTGGGAGGCAGAGGCAGGCATATAACTGAGTTTGAGGACACCCAGGGCTATACAGAGAAACCCTGTCTCAAAAAAAAAACAAAAAACAAAAAAAAAAAAAAGGATGTTTGTTAGCAGTCTTCAGCTCTCCCTGTGACTCATCTGAAAGGATTTCGTCTTTCTTCAGACCTGAAGCTTAAGTAATACATTGTCTGAAACACTTTATAAAATGTTACTTTTTTCCAGAATATGATTTGATTTCAGTCTGTTCCAAAGAAACTCAGCAAAAAAAGTGTTGTTATATTTTTCAATGTATATCATAGGCAGCCTTTGATGTTTTTTTTTTTTTTTGAGACAGGGTTTCTCTGAGTAGCCCTGGCTGTCCTGGAACTCACTCTGTAGACCAGGCTGGCCTCGAACTCAGAAATCCGCCTGCCTCTGCCTCCCAAGTGCTGGGATTAAAGGCGTGTGCCACCACTGCCCGGCTGATGTTTATTTTTAAGATGTTTTTGGAAAAGGAAATATTGCTAGTACACATTAACAGATAAGACTGTCACATACTAGATCCTTCTCCTTCACCAAATCACTGCTTCTCTGTAGATTCAGAGGCTCTGTTCCTGGAACAGCCAAATGAGAGTTGGATTGGGCTTTGAGGGGGGGGGCAGTACTAGGGATTGAACCAAGGGCTTCTCATACATGGTGGGTCAGCACCCCACCACTGAGCTGCATCCTGTGTTTATTCTGAGGCTGTCTCAACCTCCCAGGGGAACTGGGATTACAGGCTTTGTTTTAGGAATCCTGTTCTTCTCTAGTATCCTTCAGTCCATATTCCTCACTTGATAATTTTATTAGTATATTCAGTCATTCTAAAAGGATTTGCTCCCTATTAAATGCCAGGGGTAGAACTGTACAGCAGAATATGACAGGTTTCCACCTTAAGGAAATCTGTTAAAACAGGCATGATGTATGTAAATAAATGTCTGTTCCATGTGAGATATCTACATTTGGCAAATTCAGATTGAATAGTCCTATGCAATACTGAACCTAATGTGAGGCCCTACAAATGAAGAACCATCTTCCCCAACATGGTCTGTTTCTCACTTTCTGCCTTCAGGACTGCATAGGTATCTTGACTTGTATTATCATGTCTAGTTCCTAGTATATGTACACTCCCTTAGTAAGATTGTTGATAATAGGACTGAAATTTCTGACCTGTGATATTCATTTGTTCTGCACAAGATGATTGGGCTCAACTTTTTAGGGCACTTGGCCTGTGGTCATAGTTCTGCTTCTGTCTCTCCACTTTGAGGGAAGAAACCTACATGAGAAATTGCGAGTCTGCTGAAATCTCAGTGTTTAAAGTGCCAAACTGTTTGCCAAAGTGCTGTTCCATTTAACCGTGGTGTGCGTATGGGTGCAGGGGGAGAGGGGTGTAAGGAAGCACTCTTGGTTTTTACAAGGAGAGTAGAAACTTTCTACAGAATGATATCCTGAACTGTGGGGTAACTCCTGTTCTCTTTCTCGGGCAGTTCTCGGGTGAGAATGCAGAGCGCTTAAAGAAGACATACGGCAAGTTCTGTGGACAGCACAACCAGTCTGTCAACTACTTCAAAGACCTCTACACCAAGGATAAGCGTTTCCAAGCCTTTGTGAAGGTACTGACCTGAAACACAAGCATCCCCATCATGGTCAAGAGCATAAGCATGACATTTTGGCTAAAGCTACCTTCCTCACTCGTGACTAACAGTTTATTCAATCCTTTGCAGAAGAAGATGAGCAGTTCAGTAGTAAGAAGGCTGGGAATTCCAGAGTGCATATTGCTTGTAACTCAGAGGATCACCAAGTACCCAGTTTTATTCCAAAGGATACTGCAATGTACCAAAGGTGAGTCTCCTTGTAAACTCAGATGTAGATAGTCCTGGAATCCACTGTAGCAGAGCTCTATCATACTCTAGCAGATCTACCAAAGTGCCTGTATTTATGTCCGTGATTGTGTGTGTGTATATTTGTTTGTTTATGAGCCCAGGTTCTTACTCTGGCCCAAGCTGGCCTCAAAATCACAGCAGTTCTTCCTTCAACATTCCCCAAAAGTGCTGAGATTACAGGTGTGAGGTACCATACCCAGCATCTGTAGTTTATCTTGAAAGCATCTTTTCATGCCTGTTTATTTTGTTGCCATTTTGAGTTTTTTGAGACCATGTTTTACTGTGTAGCACGGGCTACTCTAAAGGCACTCCTGCTCAGCCTCCCAGTGCTGCGGGAAACAAAACTGCAAGAGTAAGACCTGTAAGACTTGGAGCAGATTCCAGTGCAACTTGGGCAGCCAGTGAGGCATGGTGACAAGGAGGCAAACACAGAGCCAGCTGGAGGCACAGCTGAGTGCTAGAGTGCTTCCTGCATATATACAGGCCCTGGACTCTTTCCTGGAATACCAGCTTGTAATGTGAAATCACTACAACTGGGGTAATAGATGATACCAAGGAGGGACCATGTATTGGTTCTGTTAAGACATTAAGTGCCCTGAGCACTCATTCTGGTGAAGTTGTATTTGGTCAACAGTTCTCACCATTTCTTTCCATAAGTGCTAAAATTCTTACTCTATTCCATTTAATCCATATGTAGTAGTTTCTCTCAGTTAATGCTATTTTTAGGCAGTTATATCAGTTACAATAAAGGTTACAAGGCAGTAGAATTAAAGAGTAAGTAGAGATATAACTGAGGGTAGTAATTCACCTTTGCTGCTCTCTCTCCCTAAAACATTGGTTTCTTTTATTTTGGAGCATATAATTGCATATCACCCACAGCATTGAGAATATCTAACATCCTTTGGTAGCAGGAAAGGCAGGTGTGTGACTTGCGTATTGGCTCCAGTGTGAAAGGGTAATAAACAGCAAAGGGAATGTAATGATGCAGACTCCTCCCCTTCTGCTCTGTGCACAAGGAGCATTAAAGTAGAATTGGTCTTCTCTCCCAAGACAATGAAGTAGAGCAGGAAGACCTCACTCAGTCCTTGAGCCTGGTGAAGGATGTGATTGGAGCCGTGGACAGCAAAGTGGCAAGTTACGAGAAGAAAGTGCGTCTCAGTGAGATTTACACAAAGACAGATAGCAAGTCGATCATGAGAATGAAGAGTGGGCAGATGTTCGCCAAGGAGGACCTGAGACGGAAGAAGCTGGTGCGCGACGGGAGTGTGTTTCTGAAGAGCACAACAGGAAGGCTGAAAGGTAAGACTATGTCTATCTATGAACCTGGGGAAAAAAAGAAATATCCAGACACCACGCCAGGTAACAACAGGCAGCAGACTGTTGGGGAAGGCACTCCATTGTGGGCTCAGGGTCAGTGGCAGAATTGTCTGTGTCAGGGACTGTGAGACTGTGAGGCTGACAATTCATCATTTCCAAAGACCTTCTAAGACCTTAGAGAAAGGCAAGGCTAACTCACTTTAACGAGGCTCATTATGAGTTCTCACTTTTCATTGGTCACCTACAATAATTTAAGGAAGTTGGGAGTATTTTTTTTTTAACTCATCAGTACATTTTACCTTTATGAAAGTGATCAGTTTTATCAAACCTTTCCTGGATAGGCATCCTGCCTATGTGAACTCTAACTTCCCAACAGCCGCAGGCATTCCTGCCACAGTCGTGGGCTCAGTAAGCTGAGGATCCGCTCTCTGTTGTCCCAATAGCACTCAATATCAGAAGGAATATTTCCTTCTCCGTCTCAGGGCGGTGATGATACCGATAGATGTCTGCTGCAGAGCACACAGCTGCCTTTAACATAGCTTTAGCATGCTTAGGACATAGTACAGAAGCTCCTTCCAGCATGCGAGAAAGAGACACTTGTTCTCCAGTGTGGTGGGTGCTAGAATGAGAGGACGGAGGAATGGCAGCAGAGAATGAAGAGAAAGATAATCCTGGAGGTTGGAAAGCATGGAGTGGGAACAGCTGGGGAACCCAAAGAGACTTCAGAGTGATAGGAGATAAGAAACACAAGAAACTGCTGGGATCCAGCTGCCAGGGTGCCATGTACATGCTCAGGAGCTGGCACTTGATGTTCTTGCTGGTTGTGGAGCCTGGAATAGGCTCACAATGAAAGGGTTTCACAAGGAAAGGGGGTGAATTGGATGTTACGTGTTTGGTTTTTGTTTGCATACTTGTTTGTGTTTTTCAACATAACTATGGGTAGTGTAAAGTACACTGCAAGTCACAAAGGCATTGGAACTGTGGGGTGTTTCAGAAAACATCCACCAATGCCTGCACAGCAGTGGGGAAAAAGCATGGATAATTTTTAAAGTGTCCCTCACCACTAGTCAGCGGTGTTTCAGATACCCTGGGATGAGCCTGAAGTAAAACATGCCTTTCTTCCAACTCTACTGCTCTGGACTGAGGGTAGTAGGCCAAACCCCTTTCCACACTACCCCTTTGAGGCAGTCTTTCAAGCAGGCTGGCAGTTCAGAAAGGCCTGTCCTTCTCCCTAGGACCTAAACTTGCTAAAACTGCTAATCTAAAGCCAACACTTTTTGCTTCTCCTTTACATGGGAGTTTATTCTCAAAATAAAAACAAATAGGTTCCAGCTGTTGGTAGAAAGCTGTGGTCAGACCAATAGCAAAACAATAAGTTTCTGCCTAGAAGTGCCTGCACTGGGTGACGGTTTGCTACTTAGTTGTTTTCACACCCCAATAAACTTGTGCCAAGAACAGCCAGTACTGTATCGAACACTCTGTGAAAGGGGTAGGATTGTTCTCTGATCCATAACACTAATCATATAAACCTCAGGATCCAACAAAGTTAAAAACGATGCTTTTAGAATGTAGTTTTGGCAAATATCTGAATTATTTTAAAGCAAACTTTTAAAAAAACTTGTCGAAACTAATGATAGTGCACAGAAAAGTACTGTTGTCTAGTCTGAAAATTTAGACATCTTAGCTCCTGTTTGCTGTGTGGCGTTGCAGGGGATTCAAGTGGCAGAGGTTGAAGAAGGGATGATGGGCTGCATAAATCACCCCACTGTTTCCCAGGGAGCCATCGGCTATGCTTTCCAGAGGGAGAAACGGAAAGGGTCAGCCTGGTTGTTCTCACCAGCTGGCTGGATGTGCATTTTCCCTGAGGGGGTAAAGAAAAATGTCCCTCTATATGCCTAGAGGACGACTCACATTGTGAGGGTTTTTTGTTTGTTTGTTTGTTTTTCTTTGTTTTGTTTTTTTTTAAGTTCCAGGATCCAGTTAGAGATGTTGAGTTGTTTTGTTCCATTCCAGGGATAGGGATGATGGGAGAACCTAGATCTTAAGTGTTAGACACCACTGAACTGCACACCAGCCCCTTGGTGGCTTTGTTTGTTTGTTTGTTTGTTTGTTTTGTTTGTTTGTTTGTTTGTTTGTTTTTCAAGGCAGGGTTTCCCTATGTAGCACTGTCTGTCCTGGTACTCACTCAGGCTGGCCTCAAACTTACAGAGACGCACATGGCTCTGCCTCCTGAGTACTAGGATTAAAAGTATGCACCACCACCCTGATTGTGTGTGTCATGTTTAACATTCTGCAATTTATACTCAACCTGGTTTGACCTTGATAATTCAGACAAAACAAGGCTGTTTTTTTTTAAAGTTCTATTTAATATATATAAAAGCACACTGTAGCTGTCTTCAGACACCCCAGAAGAGGGTATCAGATCTCATTACAGATGGTGTGAGCCACCATGTGGTTGCTGGGATTTGAACTCTCAGAACCTTTGGGAGGGCATTCAGTGCTCCTAACTGCACCTTTATTCTTTTTTTTTTTTTTTGGTTTTTTGGGTTTTTTGGGTTTTTTTTGGTTTTTTCGAGACAGGGTTTCTCTGTATAACCCTGACTGTCCTGGAACTCACTCTATAGACCAGGCCAGCCTCAAACTCTCCGCCTGCCCCTGCATCCCAAGTGCTGGGATTAAAAGCATGTGCCACCACCACCCGGTTGGCTACCTTTATTCTTAAAAGTATTTTATACTTAAAACTTTGAAGTACAGAGTAATGGCTTAGGACCTGAATCAGATTTCTAGAACTGACATAAAAAGACAGATACAGTGATGCATACCTATAATCTGGGTAAGAAGAGCATCAGAGACAGGAAGATCCCCAAAACTCACTGACTAGCTTGTCCAGCCAAAAATAACAAGGTTCTGTGAAAGAAACCTGTTTTAAAAATAAGGTAAAAGCTGGGCAGTGGTGGCGCACGCCGTTAATCCCAGCACTTGGGAGGCAGGGGCAGGTGGATTTCTGAGTTTGAGGCCAGCCTGGTCTATAGAGTGAGTTCCAGGACAGTCAGGGTTATACAGAGAAACCATATTTCGAAAAAACCATAAATAAATGAATGAGTGAATGAATGAATGAATGAATAAAATAAAAATAAGGTAAAAAGAGTGACCGAGTAAAACACTCAAAGTCAACTTCTGGAAGACACACAGATAGACACACACGTGCACACAAATGCAATACGAGATGTATCTTTTCAGGACTGATCATTTAACCTTTTCTGAGATAAGGCTTATGAAGGACCTAAAAATGCCGCTAAGATGAAAGCAACTATTTGCTTTGCCAGTTGCTTTGTATGTTTGAGTCCTCTGTTCTATGGGTCAAGCAATGTCCCTTAAAACATCACAGGAAGGTAACACATAGATTTACAAGGTGTGAATTTCTCATTTCTCCATGCATAATATTATAAAGATATTATATTATTGCCCATTTTTTATCTGAAATTTATATTCTCTCCTGTTTCTAATAGAGAAAGCTGGGTTTCACTGTATTTAATACTATTTTTTATACTTACAGCTGAAAACAACAGTTCTCTGAAGAGTTGTAAAATGCTAGATGGTATAGTTTATTAAAGATAACAAAATAATTTCAAAGACTTTAAAAATAGAATAAAACACCTCTAAATCCTAGTGAATAGCTCTGAATCCTGCAGCATTGCAGACCATTGGAAGAGGGTGGGTGCTGAGCCTGATTTTATGAAAAGCTTGTCTTTGTCTTTCTCACTTCTACTTTGCAGAGGTTCAAGCAGTTCTACTCACTGACATTTTAGTTTTCCTTCAAGAAAAAGACCAGAAATATGTGTTTGCATCATTGGTAAGCTGAATTCTTACTTTCTTCTGTTTGAAATGCCATATTCAGACCAGCTAGGTTGGGTATAAGTGTAACCAGCCAGCATTATTATATCTGTCATGGCTGTGGCTTACCTGGCCACTGAAAACCCCATGACTCATGACAGATGACTCCTCTGAATAATTTCTTACATGCCCCTGTCATGTTTTTGGTATTACTGCTTTCCATTGCAAAGTTCATAATCTTTTTGAATGCCCTGAACACTTGGTGATTTGGTCACAGTAGAAATCCATTTGTGGACTATGTCTCCAGATTCATCATGCAGAAAACAGCTTGAAAATTGAGTAGAATGATGAAATGCTTATCTGGAAGTTGGGGGAGTTTTTGGAGGAGAGTTAAAGTGATTTTATTTTGTTACTCAGTCATGCATTCAAAGCTGTCTGATATTACTTTAAGTCAGAGCAAGTGTACTATGTGCATGTCTTATATTTGCCTCCCTGCTCTGTCCAGGACCATAAGTCAACAGTGATCTCCTTAAAGAAGCTGATTGTAAGGGAAGTGGCCCATGAGGAGAAAGGCCTGTTCCTCATCAGTATGGGGGTGAAAGATCCAGAGATGGTGGAGGTCCATGCAAGCTCCAGAGAGGAGAGGAATAGCTGGATTCAAATCATTCAGGATACAATCAACTCCCTGTAAGTGAGCCTTGTCCACTCTCCTCTTACCTCCATGTGACTTCCTGAGGACATGCAGTGACCACATATCTGACATCATAGGCATCTTGTTTGTTTGTTTGCTTGTTTCACCCTGCTTTATTTCGGTTATGTCAGGAATAGAGATGAAGATGAAGGGATTCCCAGTGAGAATGAAGAAGAAAAGAAATTGTTGGATACCAAAGCCCGGGAGTTAAAAGGTAAAATGTTGGGAATGGAATGGCAGTAAGAATAGTCTAGTGGGTCTGGAGAGAAGCTTCAGTGGTTAAGAGCATGGCTTACACTTGCAGAGGATCTGGATTCAGTTCTGAGCACTCACTGGCTATTCACAACTGTCTGGAACTCCAGCTCCTGGGGATGTGATACCCTCTTCTGGTGTCTCTGGCCAGTAGGCATGGATGTGACATACAGACATACATACAGGCAACACACACACACACACACACACACACACATACACTAACACTTAGCCCAGCCCCAGGAAGGTGTTTGTGGTTTTGGACATGGGTGACTTTGTTCATACCTTATCATAGGGAACTTGCCATATTTCATAGTCATGGCTAAGGTTAAAATGAGAAAGATATTTGGGAGTTCTCCAGTTAGTCCATTCTACTCTTTGCATTTCCTGGCCTTCTCAGCTGTTATACTCACAGATGAACTGTGAAGTGGCTCAGGGACAAGGGACCCACTGTTGGAGGAGTGCTCATTTACCCACTAGTGTTTCATGTAGTCTTGTCTGCCTCCCATTGTGTACATGACACAATTGAAACCCTCAAAAGCCAAACATCCCAGGGCTAAGTGTATGTGTGTTTAATGACTGAGCTGGAATCTTATCTGTTTTCTGTTTGTTGTAAGACAAGTCTTGATATGTAATCCTGGCTGGTCTTAGTTCTGGATCCTCCATCCTCAGCTCTAGAGTGCTGGTACTACATTCCCTCTCATTAAACAGTAGAGCCCAGTAGTCTTCTTGTCTTTAATATATATTAGTTGAATTTTTTAAAAACTTCTTAGGGTAGAAATAATACCAACATTTAAGTGAACAGAGTTTAGTATCACCATTCTGTTATAATGACAGATGGGAGAGGAGAAAGATGGTTAACTTCAGACCCCCGTTATATCAAGTTTAATAGCCTGTAATTAGGATGACAAGGACAAAATCTTCCTTAACATTTGTTGTTGGTTAGATGGAACTACTACTCAAATGATATACAAATGAGTGACAAGCTACTGACTGGTCTGGTGGATTGCATAAAATATGTGGCATCTGCTCATTCTGCCTCTGTAAGTCTCACAAAACCTGCTGCATAAATTACATCTGGAAAAAAAATTATCTTAGCTGGGCAGTGGTGGTGCACGCCTTTAATCCCAGCACTTGGGAGGCAGAGGCAGGCAGATTTCTGAGTTCCAGGCCAGCCTGGTCTACAGAGTGAGTCCAGGACAGCCAGGACTACACAGAGAAACTTTGTCTCAAAAAAAAAAAAAAAAAAAAAAAAAAAAAAAAAAAAAATTATCTTGCTTCCAAAGGATAGATGCATGGAAAAGAGCTTGACCTGTCTGCCAGGAATGGTGGGTCTGCATGTCTAAAGGGTCAGGGCAAGTGATGGGAGCTGAGACCTGCAAAAGGAACAAGGTGCTGCCTCTTAACATAACTGTTCTCAAGTGTTGAACTCTTTTTTTTTTTTTTTTTAAGATTTATTTATTATTTATTTTTTACAAGTACACTGTCCCTGTCTTCAGACACACCAGAAGAGGGCGTCAGATCTCATTACAGGTGGTTGTGAGCCACCATGTGGTTGCTGGGATTTGAACTCATGACCTTCGAAAGAGCAATTGATACTCTTACCCGCTGAGCCATCTGACCAGCCCCAATGTTGAACTCTTTTAGGAGAACTGCTTGAGAAAGTAGAGGTGCTTCTGGAAATGGACCACTTGGAAAATCTGTAGGATAAGTTAGTGAGAGACAGATGAGTAGGTAATGTTAATCCAAATGCTCCTTCCAGCCTTACCCAGAGATGCCTAATGGCAAAGAATCATGGTGAATGCAGAGATGTGTGGCTGTTCAAGATGCCGAGAATAAGTTAGTAACAATTGAGTGCTCAGCCCTGAGCAAAATGTTTACACCACTCCCTCTGAGACTCTGGGAGCTTGGTGGAAGAAGAGCTGGAAAAAACGTAAGACCTTCAAGATAGGGAGAAGTGCTATGAATGTTGGCTTCCGGACATGGCACAGTGGTTACAGTCAGCACTCTACAGCAGCTATGGCTGCCTTCAGTGGGCCCTAAGAGTAAATTGAGAAGAAGGGCAGTTGTGGTCTTAAGTCCCATCAGACTCACAGTGATGATCATAGTTAAACTCAGTCACAAAAGAATAAAACAGCAAAGTCATGAATGTAGGAAAATTACTTGGGATCAGATACTAGAGGTAGGAAAGAAATTAGGGTAAAAGAATACATTGAGACAGGCAGTGGTGGTTCATGCCTTTAATCCCAGCACTCAGGAGGCAGAGGCAGGTGGATTTCTGAGTTCAAGGCCAGCCTGGTCTACAGAGTGAGTTCCAGGACAGCCCCGGCTATACAGAGAAACTATGTCTCAAAAAAACAAAAAAGAAAAAAGAAAAAAAGAAAAAAAAAAGAGTTACTTTATACATGTATGAAATTGCCAAAGAACATATTTAAAAAAAAAAAAAAAAACCTAGACAACTGGATGTGAGTGATGGGACAGGATAGACAAAGATACCAGTTTACCAAGCTGGGTAACCTGGGATAGAGTGATAAGGAAGAAACCATAAACTAGAGGTGAATCAGCTGGAAAGATTAATTTCTGTTATCCTGATAGTACCCTCTTGGTTGAGATACTCATGTGATAGTTGACACAGTGGTCTGACATTCAGAAAATAAAGCAAGTTTAAGGGTGCTTGCTGGAGATTATCAGCATACAGGAGGCAGTTGACAGAGTGACCAAGGCCCAGGAGGAAAGTGTGTAGGATATACAGAGCAGTTCAGCTGTGCCACTCCATCGCAGATGGAGGACCCATAAAATGCCCCGTGGAAGAAACTGATATCCTCAGGACAGCACAAGTGGAATGTTTGAGAAAGAGGGAATAAATATCCGTGTGAGAAAAGACCTAAAATGAGTAGTAACTCTTTAGGTTCTGTAATTAAGGTGGCTGCAGGAACATGGCACCGACGCCAGAGTGTGGTGAAGAGAGCAGAAGTCAGGAAGGGTGCAGAGCAGTTATATCAGAAGTGCTGCTACTTCACAGAACAGAACCCAGGGCAGCTTCACAAAGTACAAAAGCAATCCTGTACTCAGGATGGGAGGCATCTCATGTCGTGGCCCTTCCCTTAACCACCACAAGGTGGTGCTCATCTCTCGATCATCTTGTGATCCACAACTGCAAACAAGTTCAATGTTTTCTCCATTTGTCCTGCAGAACAGCTTCAGCAGAAGGACCAGCAGATCCTCCTCTTACTAGAAGAGAAGGAGATGATTTTCCGTGACATGACTGAGTGCAGCACCCCCTTGCCCGAGGATTGCTCCCCAACGCACAGCCCGAGAGTGCTCTTCCGCTCCAACACAGAGGAAGCTCTCAAAGGAGGACCGCTGATGAAAAGTGCAATAAGTGAAGGTAACGTACACAGCATCAGCCCCTCCTGTGTGCACACTAGTGTCCACTGCCAGTTTCTGCTGTTAATAAGATAAAGCACCAGTACAAAAAACTTCCCAGTATCAGGGTAGTAAATAGTCACGTAAATATCCCTTATAACCACTACGCAGGCTAAGAAATAAAATGTGGCAGATACCCTGGAAGCCTTTGCATGTACCCGTCATTCCTGACTTCCTCCTAACAGGAGCAGCTTCCCTAACATGTATTAATAATCTCTTAAATGTTTTCCCCTCCTTTCCGTTTTTACTCTGTTATGCTAATGTATTTATTGTGCATGTGTGTGGGAATGCACATCCTGTGATGTGCACATGAAGGTAAGAGGACAGCTTGGGGAGTCTGTTCTCTCCACCATGTATGTCCCAGAGATCAAGCTTAGGCCATTAGGCATGGCCCCATGGTGAATGCCTTGGCCTGCTGTCTTAGTTAGGGTTATATAGCTATGAGGCCATGACTAAAATCATGTTGGGAAGGGGAGAGGGTTTATTTGGTTTACACTTCCACATCACTGTTCATCATCATAGAAAGTCAGGACAGAAATCTGGAGGCAGGAGCTGACTCAGAAGCCACGGAGGGGTGCTGCTTCCTGACGTGCCAGCTTGCCCACAGCCCAATCTTAGGCATTTTCTCAACTGAGGTTCCCTTCCCTCAAATAAGTTTCGTTTGTGTCAAGTTGATGTAAAACTGTCCTTGCATGCCTCCTGAGCTGTCCTACAAGTCCCCATCCCCATGTTTGCCCTGTACTTTATCCTTGGAGTAGCTGAGCTTTTTAAACCATGAGTTGGATTTTTCCATATGGCACTTTCCATCCTCTAGATCTTCCAGTCCCAGCTGGTTTCAGAAGCTGAGTTACTCAGACTTGATGAATTTGGTAATGTGTGTGTGTTCCTGTGGTGCTGATTCTTTCCCAGGGAAGCACCAGACCCTCGGTAGTCCTTTTTCTGCAGAATAGGAACCGTGGGACAGAAGGCTGAATGCTGCAGGGGAGGGTTCTTCTCCTTTGTGTGCCGGGTTTCAAGATAATAAACTGACCTGCACTATGTTGTACACATGTCATGAGGCTGCAGTTGTAGCTCAGAGATAGAGCTCTGCATGCTCGAGGGGCCTTGTGATCAGTTATTAGCCCCAAAATAAACTTACTATGGGTTTGTGAGTTCTAGATCTCTGAGCAGTTCTCAACCTCATTTAAAGCTCAGTGTCCCCCACTTGCCAGTAGTCCTCCTGTGTCTTCTAAATCTGTGGCGTAGCCACAGTGCAGAGCTAGCTTGCTGGAGTTAAGGGATTCATTTCTTCAATAGTACTGGTCTCCTTTAGTGAAAGGTATTTTAAGATCACAGTCTAGGTACCAGGGATAGTATAGTACTTGCTGTGAGGTTTTGGTCATTACTGTGTTGTCCTTTTCAGTGGATGGTGCTAGAGCGTGGATGGAGCTAATCCATTTACAAATTACAGGTTGCCTTTTTTATTTTAGAACCTTATCACTTACAAATGTGTCTGTTTTCCACATATGGGTATTCTTTCTCAAGGATGCCCATATTATAGAATTAAAATAGCCTCTACTGGGTCAATAAGATGGCTTAGTTTAAGTAAAGGCACTTGCTGTAAAGCCTGATAACCTGAGTTTGATTCCCAGAAGCCACATAATAAAAGGGGCCTCCACACTATGTCCCCCTTCCTTGACACACATGGACCACCACACACACACAGAAAGAGAGAGATGCTCTTAATTAAAACTAATATTCCAATCATGCTTTAACACTGGTACTAGTATAAGAATGATACTGGTATTCTTACCAATACAGTTCTTACATCCAAGGCAGACTGTCTCCTATATCCATCCCTTCTTAAGTAGTTACACTGTGTCTACACATCTGGGCTATAACGATGCATATTCCTGATGCATAGTATTTGTTCTTTTTTTTTTTTTAAGATTTATTTGTTTATTATATGTAAGTACACTGTAGCTGTCTTCAGACACACCAGAAGGGGACATCAGATCTCATTACGGATGGTTGTGAGCCACCATGTCGTTGCTGGGATTTGAACTCGGGACCTTTGGAAGAGCAATCAGTGCTCTTAACCACTGAGCCATCTCTCCAGTCTTAGTATTTGTTCTTTAAGCACATTCTTATAGAACATCATGTTTAGGTCAGTGTCCTCAAAGGCCCATCAAAATAATATTTCTGGCTCCTTTTATTGATTTCAAAGGATCTTCTGGATATGAAATCTTTGGGTAGTATTTTCAGACCTGAGTATATCAGTTACTCTTATGTCACATCATTCCCCCATCCCCCTCCCATCATGCTCAGAGGGTGGTTAACAGTTTGATTTTCTCCATATAAGTCACATATTTCTTGCCTAGATGCCCAAAGGGTGTTTTTTTGTTTTTGGCTTTTGGGGTTTTGGGGGTTTTGGGGTTTTTTTGTTTTGTTTTGTTTTGTTTTGTTTTTAGTCCAAAGCTTTTACAGAGTATGCCATATGGTTCTTGTGGGGATTGCTGTCTGTTTAATAATGTAATTACAGATATTCTCAACTTCAGAAACACATTCTTGAGCTGTAGTTCTTTGTACCCCCTCTGCTCTCTGGCTTCAGTTTTCCTTCTTCAAGCCAGTTTGCCATATCATGCAACTTTCTTGCCTAGGGTCAATATTTGTCACTTTCAATAGTCCTTTACCTGTATGTCATCTTTTGTGAGTACATCACTCTTATGTGCTAATTCGGTTTTACTTTCTGTGATTATTTCTCCTGCTAGCTCTGAGTTTGACTTGTTCTACCTTTCTGCCGCAGGCCGGCCAGTCTGGGCCTCCCTCAACCTGCGGGAGAAACAGGATCCTAGTTAGGTCAACAAGGTGTAGGCGAAGAAACGATGACAGAGACAACATATGGAAGTGCAGGATCTGAATGTATTTCTTAAAAATGGCATCAGACTTTTATAATCATTACAAAAGATAAATGAAAAATCTGGCAGCTCGACAGTTGAGGTACCTCTGAGGCCATCTGAAACATACTGGGTCTGAAGCAGCCATCTCTTCTGCACCCCCCAGGCCCGAGTGCTCTGGGGGGGAGGGGGATGCTGTAGACTGCATGAGGCTTAAAGCTTGAATGCTCTGTCTCAAATCTGAATGAATAAGTCTAAGTCCTTGCACAAAGTGAAAACCAGGCTTATATAGTATACAGAAAACAGGGCAGATGACAAAAGTCACATAGGCAGGTGAGGGCCACATCAAGGTCAGTAAGATCAGACAAGACAGAAGTCAGGTAGGCAAGTGACAGTCACATCAAGGTCCATAAGGTCAGGCATCCAGGTGTGAAGCGGAAGAGCAGTGGTACCCTCCCCGCTGGGGCTATTTTGACAATCCCAAACTAATTCTCTGGGTCTACTGGAGGCAAGTACCAGGAAGTTCCAATCTAGCAGTTCCTGGAAATGCCCTTAAGTGAGGGAAGCCCTTCGATTACTCTCTGGTATGTAAAACAATTCTGTCTTCTGTGGGACTGCCCTGAGAATTCTAACTATGTTTACAGTAAGCCGTGGTGCCTGACCTCTGTTGCTAACTCTGAGGACATCTATCTGATAAGGCAGCATCCTTGTGAGAAATTCCAAGCTAAGGACAGCTTGGTAATAAAATTAGGATATATTGGAACGCTGTGCTGACCAGGGAACAACGCCCAATCTTAAGTTTTAGCCATTTATGAATCATTTCTTGGGGTACCTTTATGCCTGAATAAGAAGGCGTGTTGACGATTGGGAAAGACTAATCTGGAACGACTGACTGAATACCCAGGAGGCACAAACTCCCTTTGAAGCCATACCGCCTCTTCTCAATCCTGATACTGCAGTCTTTACTGGAGTGGGTGTGGCACCTTCCTACTTTTTTCTTTGTTTTTCTAGTTTGTTTTAAGCTAAGGCCTTGGTACCAGAGACCATGCTGGCCTCAGTCTGCATACTGCTGCCTCAGGCTCCTAAGCTGAGATAGCAAAGGTACCCCACTTACGAGCTTTGCGCTTTGCACCACGTCCTCCGTGCTTTGCACCACGTCCTCCATGTTTATCTAATTTATGTAATGGAAACATCTTTCTGGTGTGCTCTAATTGTCTATAGGAAGCTGCCTTCCTGCTTTCTACATCTTTATATGAGTTTTGACTTCAATATTTTTATTTGCTTGAATTTTTTTCCTTGAAATGTTTACTTTTTATAATATTTCTTGCTGGGCTTTGGGGCAAACTCCTTAAATTCCATCATTCAGGAGGCAAAGGCAGGTGGATCTCTATGAGTTCAAGGTCAGCCTGGTCTACATAGTAAGACCCTGTCTTAAAAAGAGTTTCTCACACCTGTTTTTCTATTTTATTTTTATTGTTTTTAATACCTTATAAAAAATTTGATGCTTGCTAAGGATTTTCTTTGTGCCTCCGATTTCCTCTGGACCTCCTTTCTCATCCACCCTTATTCCTGTTCTGCTGTTCTCTAGCTTCAGTGTCTTCTCCATGGGCCCTGCCCGAGGGAAGATCTCAAGTTAACAGTTAAGAGTGGCATTGGAAGATCCTGACGCTTAGGGTGTTCTGCCCCTGGAGTCTACCTGCTCTCAAAGGAGCAAACCCAGCTAGTTTTACTTGCTGTTCTCAAACTGGCTCACTTTTCCGGTCCTTTCAACTACCTTGAAACCTCTCCAAAAATGATACTCCTGCCAGTAAATTATTCTGCCTTCCTGTTCCCTTACAGATGTTTCAGGCCCAAGGTAGTAAAAGTGAAATTTATCCCTCCGTTTCCAGTAGAGCCCATCTAAAAACATGGTGTCCCATTCTTTGGAATTTTCAGATCCAGGCTGTATATATCACATTTTGCCATAGTATCATTTCTTCTTAATGGATAAAAAATCCAAAACACCCAGCTGAGTGTTTTGTTTGCTTTTTTTGCAGTGGAAATCCTTCAGGGTTTGGTGAGTGGAAGCCTTGGCGGTACACTTGGACAGTCCATCAGCAGCCCTGTTGAGCAGGAAGTCATGGCTGGGCCCATTTCTTTGCCCCGGAGAGCAGAAACCTTTGGAGGATTTGACTGTCATCAGATGAATGCTTCCAAAGGTGAGCCATTCATTATTCCTTTGCAGTTCCCAGTGGCCTGGATTATGGGAGCTCCATTTCCTCTGTCCCTTCATCAGTAACTGCCTTCATGAGAGTCTTAAACACTCATGAATTCCTATCAGAATTGTGTTCATCTGGGACTGTAAGTTTCTTGTTGTTGGTTTTTTTGTTTTTTGTTTTTGTTTTTGTTTGTGTTTTGAGACAGGGTTTCTCTGTATACCCTGGCTGTCCTGGAACTCACTCTGTAGACCAGGCTGGCCTCAAACTCAGAAATCCACCTGCCTCTGCCTCCCAAGTTCTGGGATCAAAGGCATGCTCCACCACTGCCCAGCTCTTCTTGTTGTTCCTCAGCTAAGCTAACTCTGGCCAGAGGCCTTGAGCATCTGTAGGATGCTCCACACTTGAAAAGTTACAGTAAGGACACAGCATGCTCAAAATATTGTATACTGCCATCTCTGGGCTCTGCATGTTTGACTTCATGTCTGGACCAAAGTCCCATCTTCCATGTGTTTTATTTTTACATGTGTCCAAAAATCTTTACACTCCAACTCTTCTGGCCCCAAGCATCAAATAGGGGTTGCTAAGCTGTGCTTGCTGCTTTGTTTTGGGTTTAATTTTCTTGCTTCTCCATTAGTGAAGCTATGAATAATGGCCTAGTACCACTGAGTGGCTTTCTGGTCTTATTTTATTTTCAATATTAATAGGATTCAGAACTGTAAATACCCCTAAACTATATTGGGTTGTTTTTTTTTTGTTGGGTTTTTTTTTTTGGGTGTTTTTTTTGGTTCACCTCACCTACAATTTTAAACATATATCTGTTTGGTTTTCTGTTTAGGAGGTGAGAAAGAAGAAGGTGATGATGGCCAAGATCTTAGGAGAACAGAATCGGATAGTGGCCTGAAAAAGGTATGATTTTTCTAGAGAAACACTCAGGCCTGTAAACCTGTGGGCACTTCCTTTCAGTTCATTACCTTTTGAAATATTTCCCTTGATCTGCCTCAGATACTGGCTTGCCAATTGTAATAAAATTCTGTTTTCTAGGGAAAGCACATTCTTAGAGCAAACCATACAGTTGAGAGGCCCATATGAGAGGCCCATGTTATTGGCATTTTGGGACCCCTGTCCGTTTTTACAGACCCAATTCTACTCTGCCTTAGCAAGATCAGTTTCATTAAATGGCCTGGTTGGTGACTCCAAACCCTCTTGGTCCTGTTCTAATGGCTTTTTTAGTAAAAACTAGTTCAACTTCTCTTCGCCCCTCCATGGGGATGCCATGGTAGAATAGAAGGAAAGCCAGAAGTACAATATGACTTCTTAAAGTTACATTGAGTATAGTTTTACATCAAAATTTTCATTTTTTAAATGCATTTTTATTATTCTTTTATAGGGTGGAAATGCTAACCTGGTATTTATGCTTAAAAGAAACAGTGAGGTAAGGATTCTGTGAGCAACTTAGAATATTTATTGGATTAAGAATATTTTTGTTTTCCTATTACAACTATCTTGTGGCTATAAAATGTACAACTGAAGGTACAGTCGTCCATTCTCTTGGCTTAAGCCACTGTCCTAATGCTTTGCCAGAGTATTGTATACTATGAATGAAGAACTCTCTGATTCACTCTTCTATTTACTTTTGTGGTAGTGGTGGTGGTGGTGGTGGTGGTGGTGGTGGTTGGTTGGTTGGTTGGTTGGTTGGCTGGCTTTTTTGTTTGTTTGGTTTGGTTTGGTTTGGTTTTATTGAGACAGAGTATCATTATGTAGCTGTTGTGGAATTCACTATGTAGACCAGGCTGACCTCAGAGATCTGCCCTCTTCAGCCTCCTAAGTACTGGGATTAAAGATGTGTACCACCACTGAAAGAGAAAGATTTACTTTTCTTATGACACCTTTTGCTTTTGTCCACCTTTGTCTATGCAAGAGCTGGGGAGCCCCATTGGCATCAGACTGTGGAAGAATTTGTAGCAGCTTTTACTGTAATACAAAGATCCCAGGGACCACAAGTCTAGAATATGGGAGTTAAACTTGTAGGGAATTCTCCTTAGTAATCTCTTATCCTAACTGAGTTTGCTTCTTGGAACCCTTCCTTTCCTGAAGGGAGCCTGGGGTCCTCCCTGTGGGGAATCAGACCCTGGGCTGTGCTGCTCCTTGCCTCCATGGAGCCTGCTGTCACTAACCCCCACCCCTGAGGCCTATTGGAATCAGTTTGAGGGTCACTGCTATCTCCCAGACAAGTGCTCATGCTCAGCCTTGCATTTGTGTGTTCTTCACACTTGAACCTATGCCTTTCCAGGGTGTTTTTCAAGGCTGTTTCTTGCCTTTCATTCTCCTTCCTTGTTGTGTTTATTATATTATCTTAAACACCTGGGAGTTTTATTTTGAAATTTGAAATTTGTTTTGAACTACTTTCTCCTCTCCATGCTCCCTGCAAAAAATCCAGAGGTTGTTGTTTTTTATGTTTGTAGCTAGAGGAGTTGGCTGAAGGACTGCCCTATTACAAGCTGGGCCTAACTAAGCCCTGTAGGCTGCCACTTTCTGTGTCCGTCTCTTGAAATGAGCTGTCAGCTGATTTTCTTACATCTGTCAAAGTCCTCTGTACTTAGTGGAGAAGTCTGGTGGGAAATAGTGTGCCTGGCTTTCACCCTGTGACAGGCAACTGCAGGCTGACTTCTGTGCCTTCTGTTATGACTCAGTGTGAGCGATAAGAAAGGCTTCTCAGAATGAAGCTTAAGTATTGTAAAAAGAAAAATGTAAAGACCAATAACATCAATCATCTAAAATTAAGCAGAACCCATCACTGAAGAGCAGTAACTATTAGTTTCTGCTTCTGCCCTTCTTGTAAAATAGTAGAGTCAAATCTTTCTGGTGGTTAATCCCTTCTCTACTGTTTTTGTACATTGCTTTTGTTACACAGCTCTGCGGTTCTCCTCACGATACCTTATTACTGCAGGAAAGGGGGTAGTGTAGACAGCCAGGTGCCTCCATCCTCATTTCTCTGTCCAGCATTGACTACCATCCTTAAATTGGCATTTCATTGGTTTGATAATTTCAGATAACATTTCTTGGTTTGTGCATGAATATACATACATGTTCAATGTGGAAACCAGAGCCTTAACCATTGAGATATACTTCTAACCCCTGAATACTTTTTAATGTTTTATGTAATTGACTATTTGTATTTCTTTTATAAATTGATAATTTGTATTTCTGAACTAGGATATTTCTTATTTTATCTCTTATTTTCTTCTAGCTCTTTTATAGTTTTTTCCTTTTTTATAATTTTGTTGTCAGGTAGTTGTTTTTTGTTTTTTTTTTTTTTTTAAGATTTATTTATTATTATATGTAAGTACACTGTAGCTGTCTTCAGACACACCAGAAGAGGGCATCATATCTCTTTATGGGTGGTTGTGAGCCACCATGTGGTTGCTAGGATTTGAACTCAGGTCCTTTGGAAGAGCAATCAGAGCTCTTAACCACTGAGCCATCTCTCCAGCCCCCTTTTTTATTATTTTACTGTATGTGTGTGGATACTTTGCCTACATGTCAGTTTGTGAACTACTTGCATGTAGTGCCTGCAGTGGCCTGAAGGGGGCAGTATATCCCTTGAAACTGGAGTTACACAGTTGTGAGCTGCCATGTGGATACTTGGAATGAAATCCAGGTCCTAAGAGCCATCTCTCCAGCCCTTATACTTGTGATTTAAGTGGGATGTATTGTATTTTGGTTCACTTTATGTATGAGCCAGGGTTGCTAACTTAACTTTTCCAGAAATAGCATTTTCTTACAGAAGTTAATTGAATGTTCCCTTTTGGCTTTGATCTTTCATAAACTTAATATAATTTTTAAGGGAATCTTTTTTAACTTTGAGGTATATAATATTTTTATGTCAATCATTTTATAAAGTGAAAGCTTTGTATAGTGCCTTTTAATAAGTGAATACACGCATGTACACATGCATATCTTTAGTCTTGGCTGCTTGCACTCAGTTACTCTCTCAAGTTCTTTCAGTTTTCCAAGATTTCATTAAAATGTAATGTCTTTTATGTTCTAAAGATGTTATAAACATGTGATGTGGTAGATTCTGAAATTCAGAAACACTGAAATGAATGTTTATTCCTTTGCTAGCAGGTTGTCCAGAGCATTGTTCACCTCCACGAACTCCTTAGCATGCTACAGGTACATGTGCCATCTTTATCTATGTACTTGCTTGTTTGGAGAACAGAGCCCAGAGATTTTGTTGACCTCAATTTCTGGGGTTTATAAGTTACGTGTTGGTGAGTGAGACAAAGATTGGCTTCCAGTTTAGGAAATGAAGACATTACAGCATGTGAGGCCTTCCTTCCCCAGAGGCTGTCTCACCTTAGAAAACTTTTCCTTATCTCTCTCTGGTATTTGTATAGGGTGGCTCTCTACTCTTCCATACTTCCCAGGGACTGTCCTTGTTCTATTTCCTTTCTTTCTTGAAGAGTTCACCTGTCTCCTTCCTACCTCTCCCTCCTACACAACACACACTCATCCCACCCCAAAGTCAAGTCAAGAATTTCAGAAAATGTATGCCCATGGCTAGTGAGATGGTGCAGCAGGTCAGCATGTCTGTCCTAACAACCTCAACTCAATCCTTAAGAACCACATGGTAGGAGAGAAGTGACTCCCACCAGTTGTCCTCTGACCTCCACATGCTCCCTTTGGCACATACATGCTTGCACACACAAGAAAAAGACGGGCAACCAGGCTTGGCAAAATTGAGTTCCCATATCTTTGACACTATTTGAAAACAACCAAAGTTGCCCTGGAGCATATTATTACAAGACCAAACCCTTAAAACTCAAAGGGGAGGGTCATTCTGTCCCAGTGTTCCTAGAGGGGGGTCAAGGAGGAATCCCTGGAGGTGGCTTTTCTCCTGGACCTGAATTCCATGACTGTCCCCTATGCCATGACAGGGTGTCGTGCTACAACAAGACAGCTACATTGAGGACCAGAAGCTGGTGCTGACAGAGAAGGTACTCACAAGGAGTGCATCCCGCCCCAGCTCTCTCATTGAGCAGGAGAAGCAGCGGAGCCTGGAGAAGCAGCGCCAGGACCTGGCCAACCTGCAGAAGCAGCAGGCACAGCACCTGGAGGAAAAACGCCGACGGGAGCGTGAGTGGGAGGCCCGTGAGCAGGAGCTTCGAGACCGAGAGGCCAAGCTGGTCGAGCGGGAAGAGACAGTCCGCCGTAGGCAGCAGGACCTGGAGAGGGACCGCGAAGAGCTCCAGCAGAAGAAGGGCACTTACCAGTGTGATCTGGAGAGGCTACGGGCTGCCCAGAAACAGCTGGAAAGAGAACAGGAACAGCTGAGGAGGGACACAGAACGGCTCAGCCAGAAGCAGATGGATCAGGACCTTTGCCAGGTACCCAAGAGTCTGTGCCAGGCCACCAGACAGGGAGGAAAGGGCTCCCTATTGTGAAGACCAGGTAGTGACTGAGGGTGATTATAGGCATCCTTCCCTAAGAGCCACATGAAAGTGAACAGAAGCTGGGCAGTGGTGGTGCACACCTTTAATCCCAGCACTTGGGAGGCAGAGGCAGGTGGATTTCTGAGTTTGAGGCCAGCCTGGTCTACAGAGCAAGTTCCAGGACAGCCAGGGCTACACAGAGAAACCCTGTCTCAAAAAATTAATTAACTAATTAATTAGTTAAATAATTAGTTATATAATTAATATATATAAATTATATATAAATATAATAAGTAATACATATAAATAATAGTTAGTTAATTAATTAAATAGAAAGTGAACAGAAGAGAGGTTCGTGTTGTGCAGCAACTTTGCTTTACCCTGAACATGGGAAGGAAGTGAATCTCTCACTTGAGGAGATTGAAGAGAGTGCCAGATATGTACAGAGGAGTTAATGGGCCCTTCATGCTAGCAAGCACTTTCATCAGCCACCAGCCTGGGTCAAAGTTGCCTCAGCATATCTGAGAGAGTGGCCTTGCCCTATATAGCACATGGGAAGTCAGGCATGTGTTGCTACAAATAGGAAGCATAGCAAGGATAAAGGAGGCCTTAGGACCTACGTGCCTGGGATCAGGAGTCAGCAGTGATTAGCTCTGCTGCAAGATAGAGACCCTGTTCTGAGGATCAGCAGGGGTCAGTGGCATGTGAAGAGCCTAGCAAGTGATAGAAGATGGTCACCTCTCTTGTACACAGATGAAATCTTGGGCACGTCACCTGCACTCTGTATGTAGTGCCTGATTCGGTTTGATGCTGTTGCATGCTCTTTTCTGTGTAGCTGCTGCTTGTTCTATCATTCAGTATGTGCCTCTGACGTTATATAAATGAGATCATCTGATTGCCCTGAAATATGGACCCTGGAAACAGATAGATAGTTTGGGAGTGTGCACATCTCCCTGTCTTTTAAAACTATGGTCCAGGATGGTGAGATGGCTCAGTGGGAAAGAGCACTGACTGCTCTTCCAAAGGTCCTGAGTTCAAATCCCAACAACCATATGGTGCCTCACAACCACCCATAATGAGATCTAATGCCCTCTTCTGGTGCATCTAAAGACAGCAAAAACTTTGGGCCTGAGTGAGTGGGGTTGACTGGAGTGAGCACAGGTCCTAAAATTCAATTTCCTACAACCAGATGAAGGCTCACAACTATCTGTACAGCTACAGTATATACGTATACATAAATAAATCTAAAAAAAGAAGGTAAAACTATAGTCATACTGCCCTTTAACTGACCTTGGACTGTGAAAGAAAGCTGAAGGGATGTCTCCCAGAGTCAGGGAAAGTGTGCTTTCAGAAGAGCCTCTCAATTAGCTGGGAGCAGCAAGTGGCTCCGTTGCACTTACCAGCAGAAGGGTGGATCCACTCAATCCTAATACAATCAGCAAGACCTTGACAAGGGAGGGGTGGTTCTCAGGCAACAGAGAACACAGATAGGATGACGCACTTCTGCTGACCCTCTAGCCTGGCAAGGTTCATAGTCTCTGTGCCCTGAAATGACAGCCTGCATTCCCATGTGCATCGGTCTTTACATGAGCAGCCATGCTGTTTCTTCAGGATATGGAAGTTCTTTCCTGAGGTGCCCCCATCAAAAGTATGAATGGTGTCAGTATTGGAGGTGGTGGTTTAGCTCTTAGTCCTGATTACAGTCAGTTCCTTAGAATGTGACTTCCAATTTAACTGCCTTCTCTTGAACATGTGCAGGTTTCAAATAAACATGGCAGGCTGATGCGGATCCCATCCTTCTTGCCCAATCCGGATGAGTTCACCTCGCCGTCTGCACCTTCTATAACCAAATCAGGCTCACTGGACTCTGAACTCTCAGTGTCTCCTAAAAGGAACAGCATCTCTCGGACACAGAAAGATAAGGGGCCTTTCCATATACTGAGCTCAGCCAGCCAGACAAAAGTTCCAGAGGGGCAGAGCCAGGCCCTGTCCAGCACCTCCACTTCCACCCGACTCTTTGGGTTATCTAAGCCAAAGGAAAAGAAGGAGAAAAAAAAGAAGAGCAAAGGAAGCCGCGCTCAGCCTGGTGGTGAGTTGTCAGAGTGGGTGGGGAGGGGCTGAAAGTAAACCACAGTTCAGGCATGCAACAGTCATACTGGCTGCTGCCCACTTACCAAGAATACTTGTAAGGACTACGGACTACAGACATGACCCATTTGGTAAAGTGCTTGCCATTCAAACATGAGGACCAAAATTGTGTCTCCAGAGGTAGGAGACAGAGGCAAGAGGATCCCTCAGCTCACCCACAAGTTAGTGTAGACACATTGGTGAGCTCCAGGTTCAGCAAGAGACCCCATCTCCAAAATAATAGTAAGCCTCTGGCATCCATGCACATAAGACACATGAAAAAAAAAAGTGCTTCTGCAAGGGCTGGAGAGATGCCTGAGGTTAGAGTGACTGTCCTTACATGACACGGACCGGCCAGTGTGGGCCTCCTAAACCCATGTGGGGAACAGGGTCCTAGTCAGGTAGACAAGGCATTGGCGAAGAAATGACAAACAGACACAACACAAAGGAGTGTGGTATCTGAAAGCAATTTGCACAAAGTAGAAATCAGGCTTATATAGTATACAGAGAACAGGGCAAATAACAGAAGTCATATAGGCAGGTAGTGGTCACATCAAAGTCAGTAAGATCAAACAGCCGGGTGCAAGGCGGAGGAACAGTGGTGTCCTCCTTCTTGGGCTATTTTGGTAGCCCCAAGTAAAATTCTCAGGTTCTGTCTGAGGCAAGCAGCTGGAGGTCCTTGAGAATAACCTTGGCTATAACATAGATAATTAGCGACGGAAGCCCTATAACTTCTCTCTGGTAGTAAAACAATTTTGCCTTGTGTGGGAATGCTCTGATAATTAGTGCCTAGCTGCTATCTCTAACTATGGAGACACCCGGTCTGATAAAGACAGCTTCTTTGTAGAAATTCCAAGCTAACTACAGCTAGGAAATCAGTTAGGATTATTGAAACACTGTGAAGGCCGGGAAATAATGTTCAATCTCAGTTTAGCTAATAATGAAATATTTCTTAGGGCATCTTTATGCCTGAATAAAGGAAGCACGCAGATCTCTCCACAGACTTTAGCAGAAATCAATCTGGAACACTCTGAGCTAGGAGATGTCAGCGGTTGACTACCTCAGGAGACTGACTCCTTTGGAAGTGTACGCCTCAGGTCTATGATCAGGTTTTTAGGCCTGTCCAGACACCACTGAAGTAGACGAGTTCTGTGTGACACTTACAGAGGGCTCAGGTTCAGCTCCCCACACCCACACAGCAGCTCACGTCCACTTGTAACAACAGTTCCAGGAGATCTGAGCCCCTCTTCTGACCACTGTGGGTTGAATGTATGCATGAACCTGGTATACATACATACATGCAGGAAAACATGCATAATCTTTCCCAAAAAGAATGCTCGTCTGTAAGTAACCTAGACTTTGTGTTCTGGGCCTCTGCACGTAGAGTGCAAGTCTCATTTCTCAAGCATTCTCTCAGCTGGGGAACTAACTCACCTACCCGAAGTCACTCAAGCCTTCTCTGCCTTGCTAGGCTTACTTCAGTAACCAATAACAGTAGCAAGATTGGGTGTTGAGCCTTCAGATGTGTAAGGCAGATCATATGCTCGCTTCCCTGGGAGAAGATAGAAAATGGAGCTGAGGGGCTGGAGAGATGGCTCAGTGGTTAAGAGCACCGACTGCTGTACTGAAAGTCGTGAGTTCAAATCCCACCAACCACATGGTGGCTCACAACCATCCGTAATGAGATCTGATGTCCTCTTCTGGGATATTTGAAGATAGCTACAGTATACTTACATATAATAAATAAATAAATCTTTTAAAAAAAAAGAAAAAGGAAAATGGAGCTGAGAACTTCTCTAACGGAGCTCATAGAGCCTCGCTGTTTGTACTTCGCATTGTCCTGGGTCCCGTACTGTGCCTTCACAATAAGACTGAACGCTCAAGCCATGCAGTGGTGGCACATGTCTACTTCTTAGGCCTAGTTACAAACATGAACACTAGTGCTGTGTGAAAGTTAACCACTTTGCAAACTCTAATCGGTATGTGCCAAGAACCCCATTTACCTGTCCGAACGTAGAAACTTGCAGGAAGCGATCGATGTCAGAAGGGCCATGTTCTCACTCTTGGTTTCATGTTTGCAGACGGCCTTGCTTCAGAAGTACCAGCAGAGGGTGGTGAGATCTTCTGCTGAACCATCCTCTACCGGGGCAGCCACTTTCCAACCCTGAGCTGACTGTGGAGCCGCCGGTGGAGACACCAGGGCAGCCCTGCTGCCCCTCAGCGTCCAGTCCTCCTGAGCTACCCCAGGTCCTGCACAAGAAGGAGCAGCACCTGTGTGGGGGTGGGGACAGACACTCAGACTCCACTTCAGCTGTGACCTGTGACTGCCCAGGGCTTGGGTGGGCCTGGCCTTACTCAGGGTACGACACTGAAAGTAGTGACCCTAGAAGTAGGTAATAGTCTGAGACATGTCGGGATTCCCTAAAAGCCAAGGGGTTTTTTCCAAATGAGGCCTGAAACTCTGCCTTGCATTTTGGGGGAATGCAACCAGAGTCAAGAAGCAGGTAGTGCAGACTTTGTGTACAGCTGTGTACACAGTGCTTCTCAAACATCAGGATAGCTTAGCCAAGAGCAAGCCTCTGCCTGGCCAGGTGGCGTGTGGGTATTCAGTATTTCACCCTGTGGTCCTTCGAGATTGGGTCCCTTGAGATGGCCCCTGTGCACACCCCACCCCTCTTTGTATGTACCCCTCGTTTCATTTTAGGAAGAACAACAAATGTTTGTGAAACCAGCAAGCGGCCTGATGTGTACCAAAAAGCAGGGTCTGCACTGTCTGTGTGTCCACACTCTAGGCTGAACTAGCTCACTTTATATTCAAATCAGAAAGAGACAAACCGCCTGTCCTAGATGCCTGTCTGCATGCTCTGGGCACAGAGGAAGTAGAGAGGCCTCTTCACCACTGTCCCCAGTATGACACTTTCTAGTTGTTACTGGTCCCTATGGGAAAGCGTGCACCCGGTTAATGCTCCCAGCCACCTGCCCTGGGGCTAGCCTGTATCCTGGGGCTTCTCTGGGATTACTGGCGAAAAGTAGGTTCCTATGCAGGAGTTAAGTCTGTCTGGTGGTTTTGCCAATACAGAGAGGGAGCTGGCCTTTAAGCACGGCTGTGTGCACGCCCCTCGTTCACACGTCCTCCTCACATAGGGTTTTCAGATGCAGTTTGCTTGGTTGCGCTCTTACCCTTGAAGCTGTCAAATGCTGCCTGTCTCTTCTGGCCCTCTGTCTCCATGAGTGCATGCTTGAGGCCTTCCCCAGCTCGTGTGTGCAGGACAGTTCATTGGTAATGTACCCTCTAAGGCTCACATACTCCCCAGGAGGGACTCAGCTGAGGCCTGTGCTTCACATGTGGCCTTCAGTCCCTGGTCTTGCCCTCAGAAGCACGGGGCGGCTTTGAACAGTTGTGCAAAAACAAACCTGTAACTTGGTGCTTGTTGATGACCTGCAAGCCGGTCTCGCAGGGACACATATTTATCTTTCAGTTTACTTGAAAGAGTTCTGGTTTAAATTTTTTAGCCTAAATTTGTTTTATTTATTTTGTGTTTGTGTTTTGTTTTATTTTATTTTATTTTGAAAGTGAACCAGTACTGGCCCCAAAGTTTAAACCATCTTTTCAGTACAGAAAATGAAGTGTCTGTCCAAGAGCGTGAAGGTCCTGAAGAAAACTGAGGTTGAAGTCCTCTTCTGTCCCATTCCCATTTTTTCATAAGGGACATTTGTTCTCTTTTGGAAGTTTTTAAAGTTGCTCCATTGGCTACTTTTGCCTCTTTTTTGACAAGATTGGTTTGGCTCTTTAAAGTCTGGGGTTTTTGTTTCGTCGGCTGGGTTTTTTGGTTTTTGGTTTGGTTTGGTTTTGTTTTTTCCCCACTAAAGCTATGATGTACTTCCCTCGAGAACCCTAAGAGCAAGAAGCTAGCGGCTTCCTTCTCCACGTCCAGCTTTGGCTTCTCTGGCTGTCGCAGCAGAACCTGCCATGCCTCAGATCCACCACAGTGTTTGGATGGCTGTTCTTTGGCCTCCGCCTCTGAACGCCCCCTCAGGGAGACTGTACCCTTCCACAGTGAAGCACTTCAGTTTGAGGGGAGGAGCCTGACTCCCACCTGGACTTGACAGAAAATCAGACAGAGCCCTTGCCCTCTTCCCTGTGCAGAGGGTCGGCCAGTGACCATCTCCAGGATCACTGGCACATTCAGTGAGCCACTGTCCACCCCGGGAAGCTTCATCCCTGACCCCGTGCCCTCTGACCCGACCAGCTATGTTGTGTTTGGCTTGTTTTGGTTGTTTTTAAAAAACAATTTCACTTCTACCCACATTCCCCAAAACAATGGTCAGTGACAGTTGGGAGAAGTTAAAATCAAAAGTACCCCCTCTGCATGTCCCTAAGCTGCCCAACTTCCTCCAGGAAGAGAACCTTTTGCCAAGAACTGTTTGACCTGCCTGCACAACCTGGTCCCCTCAGACGTCTGTCACGCTTGGGGAATTGCTGCTTGAGCTCTGGCGTAGGACCCTGAAGATGGCGGTGGCTGCGTGAGCAGCCGTCTGTGGGTTCTCTTCTGTGAGAAGGGTGGTTTTCTGGGGACCAGGATTGTGTCCTGTCCTGTTCCCCATACTGAGAAATCATGATTTTTTATATCAAGCTAAAGAAATCATTGCTTTGGGGGACAGGTGGAAATTGACCCCAGCCTTGTGGAATCTAGTGAACTTTCTGGAAGATTGTATCTTCTCTCAAAGATTATAATCATCTCAGTAGCTGTCATCCCATCTGGATGACATGTGCACTTTAAATGACCTCTCATGAGCTGGCTTCATCTTTGAGACAATCAAATCTGTTAACTGTTTTCTTAGAAGATGGAGAGGGTTAAAATAAAGACTTGCCAGCACGCCCCCCACCTCCCCGCTCTCCTGGAAGTCACCTGCAGGGAAGCAGCCCTCGCCATGATTGATTTTTGTTGTTGTTGTTGTTGTTTCAAAAGGTACGAACTGAGTCTTTGAGGGCTACACCACTAGCACTGCCCATTGCTAGTCCTGCCCACCCCCACACTGGTTCTTCACAGCCTCCCTCAGCAGTAGCAAGCACAGATGTGTTGAACCCTTCAGGGTAACATTAGTACGCACAGGCTTAGTAAAGGACACAACCTAGGCCCATAGGCCAGAGCTTGCCCAGAGTCCTCGCCGGACAAGTTTGCAATGTCTCTTTCTATCCCTGAGGCTCTTGTGAGCTCACCCACTGTTCTTGCCAAGGCTCTTGGTATTTCATCGGACTTAAGTTGCCTTTGACATGTACCCAGAAGACAGTCCTGGAGTGTGGGCTTCCTTGCCTGGACCCCTGCGAATGGGTGCCTTTACAAACACACACACACACACACACACACACACACACACACACACACTCTTTTTTGTTTTTCAAGACAGGGTTTCTCTGTTTAGCCCTGGCTGTCCTGGAACTCACTCTGTAGACCAGGCTGGCCTCGAACTCAGAAATCCGCCTGCCTCTCACTCTCTCTCACACACACACATACACCAGCCTTCCCTGCAGAGACCAAGGGCATGATATATTTGGGTTCAGCTCCTTGTTTTCTTTCATGTAGCATAACATTCCTAGTTAACTAGACTTTGGAGTCTGCTGCCTGCTGGCCAGGTGGAGAAATGCAAAGTATTCTAATGCTGCCATAAGGGGGATTGGTGACAGGGGCTTTTCCTGCACTCAGCAAGATTTAATGTGTCAGATGATCAACAAGTCCTGAGTTACTTCTCCATCTCAACTAATCCGTAAAGTGGGTGGCCCCCACCACTGCAAGTGTGCCCTGCGGAGAAACCAGGCAGGTGCCGCTGCCACAGACCCCAGAGGGCCTCTGCAGGAAGCACAGAACCTATGCCTTAGAACCCTCCTAGCCTCAGCTGCCCTGCCTTGGTTGCCACCTGCTGGGATTGGCTTGTCTCAGGTTTCCTCCTGAGGCCTGGGCTCTACTGAAGGTGGGCAGGATACACCTATACCTCTGTTCTTGTTAAGTTGTCTCCAATTGCTGTATGAACATTTCTGTACTAAGCCCTATTAAGTAAAAAGTTGGGTTAAACCCAAGCGCTGTATAGTAATTTGTAATTATGTATAAAGTGAAGCAGTTTTGAACTGTAAAGATTTTCAGTGTGTTTTCTGGAAATTTGCCACAACATACTGGCTTTGTATTTTATTTATCATCCTTTGTAGTTATTGGCTTCAGACTCTTGTAAAGCCCCCCTCAGACCTTTCAAAAATAATAAACGTCCTTTGAAATCTTCATCTCTGCCGTGATGTGTTTGTGGTAAGGGAGTATTCACCTCCCAACCCTGGCAAGCCACCTGTTTCTGTGCTGTTGGGAGCCAGGGCATAAGGAGAGATCTTCAGGGTCACTGACACATAACCTAAGCCAGAATCCAAACCAGACTTCCATGAAGTCAGCACAGTAAGGTTCAAGCTGCTCTGCTGTCTATATGGTCCATCTTGGTTAACTCAATCTCAGGGAGCAAGTCCTGTGTGCATGGAACACTGCAAGCCATGCCAGGTAAGACTGGTTGGTCCACACACAGCTTGGGCTGCTGTCCCCAGGCCTGGCCTCCTACTGCTACGAGTCTCATCCAAGCAGATCAGCTAAAAGGCTCTTTGGTCCCTCTGGATATTAAGGAATTATACCATCAGAAGCCATGGGCAAAGCTCCCTGGGATCGTAACTACCTCTTCGATCCCAGTGACCAGCCTGCCAAGCTCTCCAAGGTCCCTCTCTACCCATAAACTTGAAAGTGCATACATTTTTTAGCAGAGGTATGTGTAACCTTAGCAATAGCCATTCCCCCTGCAAGTCCCTGGGATCCTGACCCCTTTTCAACATCTTCTGCCCCTGGCTGTCTGACTCCCCCACAGAGCTTCCAGCTTGGCTCATCTGTCCCACCCTACTGGGTCTGATTGCAAACTCTCAGCTTCAAGAACAATGGTTCCTGTGGAGGCATTCACTTCCACTGTAGCTGGTTCTGAGCCAGAGACAAGGCTCTTATCTGGCAAATCTGAGTCAAATCTGGTGTTGGGGAGGGGTTGGGGGAACTGGCACAAAACACAAGAAGGCTCAAAGAAGCCTGGATGGCCATTCTGTAGGATGGTGCCCTCCAGCTGGTCCCAAAGAGAGACCATTGTGCATAGGGCCTCCACCATAGCACAAACCTGCTGTGTGAAAGTGGACACTGTTGTTTGAAGGTCCCCATCCCAAGGGATTGCCTATGGCAAGGGTAGCGGGTTATATCTTTTCTATTAGGGACCTTCAGGGAAGCTCTGCCTAGAAAGCCAGCATGACTGCTTCACACAGCCAGACAGAAGCCTAAACCCACACAGTAGGGAAAGGGCAATAGGAAACCACAGAGACTACATATCCAGGGAAGGAAGAGTTTGCAAATGAGAAAGGCGGGTTGCTGTTCATGGTTTTAAGATTTCCTTGACAGCAACAACAAAACTGAGCATAGCAACAAGCTGCGGGCATAAGATCCCAGTGGTCCAGCTCTGGGGCCTGGAATTCGCCTCTCAGCCCATGGTTCTGCCATCGAAGGGCACTCCTGAGGTATCAGAAGTGGCAAGTACAGACATGGAAGGGCCTGGGAGTGCTGAGTGTCCCAGCTTAGAGGAACTGAGCCAAGTATTGCCCATAGCTCCCCTCTGCCATCCCGGTTCCCAGGATACCCGAGTTACAGCTCCCCCACCTGCTTTCATATGGTAATTACTCCACAAAGCTTCCAGAAGCTTGGGCTTCTCTTTACCCAGCAGGGATCAGGGAACTTCTTGAGCCTGCCAGCAGAGAGCTAGACCTCATTTCTTTGTCTCCTGTGAGCCATCCTGAACTGCCCACCCTTCCCAGCCACTGAAGGAAGTGGGGCCTGGCCCACCTCAAGCTATGGTAGTTCCTTACCTTGTTTGAGTTCCTGTCCTGACTACAATATAGAAGCCTTAGCCAACTTGCTTTTGTCATCTTTTTTTTAAAAGAGTTGTTTTGCTTTTTAAAGATTTATTTATTTTAGGTATGTGACTACACTTTGCTCTCTTCAGACACCAGAAGAGGGCATCGGATCCCATTACAGATGGTTATGAGCCACCGTGTGGGTGCTGGGAATTGAACTCAGGACCTTTAGAAGAGGAGTCAGTGCTCTTAACCGATGAGCCCTCTCTCCAGCCCACGGTCTTTTTTTTTTTTTTTTTCCTCATAGCAATAGAAACCATTGTGTCTTAGTCAGGGTTGCTATTCCTGCACAAATATGACCAATGACCAAGAAACAAGTTGTGAAGGAAAGGGTTTTTTCAGCTTAAACTTCCACATTGTTGTTCATCACCAAAGGAAGTCAGGACTGGAACTCCAACAGGTAAGGAAGCAGGAGCTGATGCAGAGGCCATGAAGGGAGGTTACTTACTAGCTTGCTTCCACTGGCTTGCTCAGTTTGCTTTCTTATAGAACCCAAGGCTACCAGCCCAGGGATGGCACCACCCACCAGGAGCCCTTCCACCCTTGGTCACTAATTGAGAAAATGCTCCACAGCTGGATCTCATAGAGGCATTTCCTCAAGGGAAGCTCCTTTCTTTGTGATAACTCCAGCTTATGTCAAATTGACACCAAAAAACCCAGCCATTACACATTACTAAGACAAATGCGAGCTGGGCGGTGGTGGTGCACGCCTTTGATCCCAGCACTTGGGAGGCAGAGGCAGGCAGATTTCTGAGTTCGAAGCCAGCCTGGTCTACAGAGTGAGTTCCAGGACAGCCAGGGCTATACGGAGAAACCCTGTCTCGAAAACACAAAACAAAACAAAAAAGACAAATGCGTGTGTGTGAGGGGGAGGGGGTGAAGGGCACAATTTGTGTCATGAAGTGTATGTGGGTATCAGAGAACAACGTTATGGAGTGAGTTATCCTTCCACCTTTACATGGATGGCTTCAGGCCTGCACAAGCACCTTCACCCACTAAATCTGTTATTTTTGAGACAAAGTATCACTAAGTAGTTCAAACTGGACAGAAACCCACTAAGTAGCCCACGCTGGGCCTCAAACTCAAAACAAAAAAAATCCCTCTGCCTCAGCCTCCCAAGTGCTGGGATTATGTTCATAAACCACTATGCCCAGTCGTTTTTTTAGACATTTCAAGCATCATGAGTTAGTCCATCATCCATTTTATGAAATACCCGGGACCTCTGACAAAATCACAGCTATATTTAGGGTGGAACTTTCCCAGTTCCTGAAGAAGTTGAGGATAGAAGCAGATGGGATGGTTTGAATAGGTATGACCTCCTTAGACTCTTAGTTGAATGCTTGGCCCACAGAGATTAGCACTATTGGGGGTATGGCCTTGTTGGGGTGGGTGTGGCTTGTTGGAGGAACTGTGTCACTGTGTGGGTGGGCACTGAGGTCTCATACATGTCCAAGCTATGCTCAGTGTGGCAGTCTCCTGCTGCTGCCTGCCAACCAAGGTGTAGAACTCTCAGCTGCTCCAGCTCCTCTGGAACCGGAAGCCAGTCTCAATTAAGTGTTGTCCTTTATAAGAGCTGCTTTGGTCGAGATGTCTCTTCACAGCAACGGGAACCCTAAGACAGTGGGGTATGCCAGCTAGGAAGGCCTCATAACACGTAGGAACTGAGGGATGCCAAGGAGAACCTGGCAGCCAGGTCTGCTGTGATTGTTAAGTATGCACCTCAGCCACTGGGGGCCTGCGGGGGTGAAATCTAACACCCTTCCTCCTGCAAGATATTTTATCTTGCAGCAGATATTTTATCACAAGGTGAGATATTAACATGGAAACCTCGCTGATTCCAAATGTTCATTTTGTTGTTATTGTTTGTTTGTTTGTTTGTTTTTCAAGACAGGGTTTCTCTGTGTGGCCCTGATGTCCTGGAACTCCTTATGTAGACTAGAGTGGGCTCAAACTCAGAAATCCACCTGCCCCTGCCTCCCACGTGCTGGGATTAAAGGCATGCATCACCACCGCCCGGCCAAATGTTCATTCTTAATGAGTAACACACAAGACTTTTTTTATAACAGTCTGACCCCTAATAACACGACAAGCATGTCTCTTGCATCTTTGTAAGTCAAAATGTCCTTACTGGTATAGCAGGTACAAAGCATAATGCACCTCCACTCACAATGGGTCCCAACAAGCCTACCAGAAACCACCAACCAGGAAGACAAAGGCACCCCAGATAGCCACTGTCTACCTGCATGGGCACAGGAGCCCATGGAGCTGCCCACTGAGGAAAACCAAACAGGAAGCTCCAGGTGGTTTCTATGGAATTCAGAATGTCACTTTTTGTGAGTGGTATATGGATGGATAGGTGGGTGATTGCAGTGACATAAAATGAACAGAAAGGCATACAAAGACAGGCTATGCTGCTGGGCCTTTGTCAACAGAATTCCAAAGGTGTGGCCCTTTCAGTGACCTGTGCCTTGCTGTCTTCCTCCCCTCGAGAGGGCCCATTCTTTTTTTTTGTTTGTTTTTTGGTTTTTAGAGACAGGGTTTCTCTGTATCCTTGGCTGTCCTGGAACTCACTCTGTAGACCAGGCTGGCCTCAAACTCAGAAATCCGCCTGC
>NW_022196904.1:65877228-65877904 GCF_008632895.1 Mastomys coucha
AAAAAAAAAAACTTGGAGGCCAGGTCAGCATGAGGGAAGAGTAGCCAGTGCAGTCACAGTGTTGGGTACAAAAACCTGGTAAAGGGGTGGGAGCTCTGTGCTGGCCTCTTCTCCCTAGGAAAGGTGACTTGTTGATAGGGTCCTGGAGCCCCAGCACTTGCAGGAGTAACACCTCCCACAGACAGTCATGCACTCAAAGGCTATGCTGCTGGGGCCAAGGGACCCCTGCTCTGTCCACTATTCTCGGGCCTAGAAATCAACCTCAAGGCTTGGCATGAATGTCATATCCCCCGGCCCAGGGTTGATGGTGACAGGCCATGCCTCTGGACGATTCTCTCCACACAAGCCACTGGCAGCTTTGGAAACCCAAGCACAGTTGACGCTGGAGAACTTCCTTTCTCTGCCTAGAGTTGAGAACAGCTTGAGAAGCTGCCGCCTGGAGCTGGAGCTGTCAGCTTCTGACCCAGGCAGGAAGAGCCACGCAGTCTGTGGGATAAAGAGAGGGAAAAGATGAAAACCCGCGCTGCCCTCCCGGCCTGGCCAGGCATGCACCACCACTGTAAGCTCTGAGCAAACTCTTATGAAAAGACTGAGTTTGCTTGAGACAGGGTCTCACTCAGCATCTTCTGGGGCGGCCCCTGAAGACTGAACCCCAGGCACAAGCCACAAGTGGCTC
>NW_022196904.1:65878766-65879698 GCF_008632895.1 Mastomys coucha
CCTCCTGCTGGTCTGTCTGCTCTCTCCTCACAAAATAAATCCCCTTCAGGTTCTGGCACACACACACACACACACACACACACACACACACACACATAGGTAGAAGTAAATCTGTGGAAGGGAAATGCAACACTGGATTTCTCTCCACTCCTCACCCCAGTGCCACCATTCCTGGTCATTTCACATAAAAGCTTTAATCCTGGCCGGGCGGTGGTGGCACACGCCTTTAATCCCAGCACTTGGGAGGCAGAGGCAGGCGGATTTCTGAGTTTGAGGCCAGCCTGGTCTACAGAGTGAGTTCCAGGACAGCCAGGGCTATACAGAGAAACCCTGTCTCGAAATCACCAAAAAATAATAATAATAATAATAAATTTAGGGGGCTGGTGAGATGACTCAGTGGGTAAGAGCACTGACTGCTCTTCCAAAGGTCCTGAGTTCGGATCCCAGCAACCACATGGTGGCTCACAACCACTCATAATGAGATCTGACGCCGTCTTCTGGTGCTGTCTGAGACAGCTACAGTGAATTACGCCAGAGAGAGCAGGGCCGGAGCGAGTGGGGCTGGCAGAGGTCCTGAGTTCAATTCCCAGCAGCCACACATATGATGGCTCATGGCCATCTGTACAGCTACAGTGTACTCATACACATAAAATAAATAAAGTAAATCTTTAAAAAAAAAAAAAAAAGCTTTAATCCTGAGACCCAAGTGATTTTGGTCAGGACCTGTGAGGATACATTTACAGTACATTTGCGTGCGGCAGCCAACACCCCTCAGATGGCAGTGTCTTGGCAGAAACACATTATGGTAAGCATCATCTTATTGACGCTACTTTTGGGTCACTCCCAGAGACCCAAAGAACTGTTACCATGCAACCATTCACTGGGTCAGAGGGAAAACTCGTGGCAGTGCTGATTAAGAGTCTGCCCTGGAA
>NW_022196904.1:65880430-65901448 GCF_008632895.1 Mastomys coucha
GAATTGGCCAGCTTCTCTTCAGTGCCTGGCATAAAAGCTGTTGGGCCCACGCGCCCAGCCACGTTCTCGTTCAAGATGCTCAGTGCCCACCTCTGCCTGGATACTGCCTAGACCAAGACGCACTCAGGACAAAGCAACATAATGAGTGAGATTGAAGGTGACATCCTCTAGAACAATATCCCTGAACCCTACCATTTCCACTTAGGTGAGTGCAGGGGCAGGCAGGGTGCTGCCCCTACTTAGGGACAAAAACATCCATATGCGCCACAATTTGAATGTGGAAACTGGTCTCTCCTTAAACCATGTGGGTCTCAAGGATTGAACTGTGTGTGGGCTACTGAGCCATTTCCCTGGCCCCCAGCTCTTTTCAGAGCACAAGGAAGAAGGGGGTTTTGTTTGCTTGCTTGCTTGGTTGGTTGGTTGGTTGGTTGGTTGGTTGGTTTTTTTGGTTTTTTTCGAGACAGGGTTTCTCTGTGTAACCCTGGCTGTCCTGGAACTCACTCTGTAGACCAGGCTGGCCTCAAACTCAGAAATCCACCTGCCTCTGCCTCCCAAGTGCTGGGATTAAAGGCATGAGCCACCACTGCTGGGCAAAATACATTATTTTTATGTGTATGACTGTTTGTCCCTGAATGTGTTTATGGAGCACCTGCTTGCCTGGTCCCCTGGAGCCACAAGTGGGCATCAGCCTCCCTGGAACTGGCATTACAGATGGCTATGGGTAGCCCTGTGCGTGCTGAGAACCAATGCAGGTCATCTGCAGGAGCAGCAATGGTCTTATCCACTGAGCCATTTCTACAGGCCCCCTGTTTATTGTTCCCATTTCTCCTAACCTAAGCCCTGGACAACAGCTGTATAGATTTCATTTGTGTGTGACTGCTTTTCAGTTGGTCTTGGCATGTGTAATTATTCTATTATAAATGACTTTGCTATTTCTGTCTCCTTCTGCTCTGGTGAATTCTGTGAAATTAGATGTCCCTTGATGTAATGATTCTTAAACATTCAAAAATCAAAAATCGAGATATAGGAGCACAGCACAGCATAGTCCTAATGGTCCAGGTGCATGCTGTGTGCTCTCATTTCGGAAACAATGCGATAACTGCACAATGGTAGTTTCAGATTCATGTTTGACTTGCAAAGTAAGCTGAAGAAATAGTTATTTTTTTAAAGATTTTTTTATTTATTCAATGTATATGAGTACACACTGCAGCTGTACAGATGGTTGTGAGCCTTCATCTGGTTGTTGGGAATTGAATTTAGGACCTCTGCTCGCTCAATCCCTGCTTGCTCCGGCCCAAAGATTTACTTATTATTATACATAGGTACACTCTAGCTGATTTCAGATGCAACAGAAGAGGGTGTCGTCATTTCGAGTGGTTGTGAGCCTCCATGTGGTTGCTGGAATTCGAACTCAGGACCTTTGGAAGAGCACTTGGTGCTCTTACCCACTGAGCCATCTCTCCAACCCCAAGAAATTAAGAAAATGAAGCAGAGCCAGTACTGGTACCCCAAGAAAGGAAAAAATTATTGAAGTTTTGCATAGCACTTGTGTTTCCTGGATAAGCACATATAGACTACATTAAAACTTAGTCAAAATACTGAGAATCTTAGGGGAGTCATTGTGTGCAATGTACAAAAGCAGAAAGCTAGCAGAATTACTGAGTCAAGGGTTAACTTGATTCTCTCTGGCTGCTGCCTGGCAGTTTGTTTGTTTGTTTAATTTATCATTAGAGCTTCACAGGAAAATTCATGGAGCTGACCCCAGAGCTCTGAAACATAATAAGCTAAAAGTTTAAGTTTAAATAATGCTACGTTTCCAATTATTATTATGGCCACAGGCCTGGGAATAGGGGAAGCCTGAAACTTTGGGGGAACAACTGTAATTCTTGATTCTTTGTGGGATGTGGTTATTCTTTTGAATTTGATTTGGCAATGAGTATACAATATCTTTTTTTTTTCTACCTGTATTTGGAGTAGCAATAAAAGACAGGGGCAAGAAAAAGGAAAAGGGAGTGTGGAGTGTGTGAAGAGAGACCATGAGGTGTGCCTGGAGAGAGAGAGCGGAGTGAGGAAGTGTGGAGTGTGCGTGGTGTGTGTGTGTGTGTGTGTGTGTGTGTGTGTGTGTGTGTGTGAAAGGAGAGTGCATGGGGTGTGTGTGTGAGTAAAAGGGGAATGCACAGAGGTGTGTAGGAGTGTGGAAGTTGGAGAAAAGGAAAGCAGAGTAGAGTGCACAGGAGACTGCAGAGTATATGCAGCCTCAACCAGAAAGAGAGACAGAGAGACCAAGACAGAAAGAAACCTCTAGCCTGTCAGCTTGTACCCGAAATAGTTGTCGATGTGTGTTTATTATGTGCCTTTCAGATATCCCAGCTTCCAGTTGAGAACTCTGATTCTGTGTCATGGCTGGAACCTGGCAGTCCAGAGCTAGGCAGTAGCCGTCCAGTGGCTTTGGAGAACTGGGCCTACTTGAAAGGGGGGCTGGGAATGAAAAAGGAACAGGGTGCTAGAGAATTTCTGGGAGCCATGGCCTTAACCATGGCCTTGTGGAAAATTACTAGCTTACACATACAGCCCTGAGATAACATGTGTAGTCTAACAGTAAAAATTATTGTGGGTGTGAAGGACACTGTGACACCGCTGGTTCCAGAGACTTAAGATTGCCACCTGGCCTTCAGAAAGCTCCCGGACTCTCCCCCCCCTCCCTTGTAGCTTTCTCCTGCTTGTTTTATATTGCCATCCCTGAAGTAAAGTTTTCAGAGCTTGATCAGACAACTGTCTTGCTCTCATTCTTGTGTCTCTTGTCCCTCTCAGTCTCTCTCCCCTGCCCCTAAGTCTCTGCTGAACTCCCCGAGGGTCGGGGCAGAGAAGGATGAAGCCAAGACAAAAGTTTCTGATCAAGGCTCAAAGTTTAATATTCAGCATTGTATTTACATAGGGAGAGCCCACAGACTCCATCCTTTGTTTCAGCTGGGTTCTGTTGCTTTGTTTCAGCTGGATTATGTTGCAAAGCAAGCTCAGCAGTCAGTAGCTCAACAGGCAGTCTACTCCAGTAGGAAACCGCAGGTTCAGCAAGGCGGGAGACTCCATCTGGGTCGTTAAGGTCCAACTGTGGCAAGCACTTAGGGTCTCTTTAGCCTGCTCAAAGCTGGGGTGGGGGGAAGGGCACACTAATGGTTTCAGTGCCATCACCATTGTCTGCATCAAAAGCTTTATTTTGCAATTTCTCAGTTGACTTACCATTTCACACAGGGTCTCACTGTGTAGCCCGGTGTGTAGCCTTAGCTGCCATTGGCCTGGGATTATGCACCATCACACCTGGCTCTAACTTGGATTTTTAAGACCACAAAGCTTACACTTTTTGTTTTGTTTCGAGAAAGCTTACACTTTTTTTCATTTGTTTGTTTGTGTGTTTGTTTGTTTAAAAAAAGACAGGATCACTTGTACCCCCCTGACTGTTCTGTAACTTGCTAGGTAGACCAGGCTGTCCTGGAACTCAGAGATCTGCCTGCTCTGGCAGCACTTTGAGTTCTGCGATTAAAGGTATATATATCCTAGCACCTTTTTGAGACAGTGCTTTGTGCTCCCCAAGCTTACCTTGAACTCCTGGTCTGCCTCCCTCTACTTTCTAAAAGCTAGAGTACAGATGTGTGCCACGAGGCCTGGTCTGATCCAGGGCTTTATGCATGTTAGGCAAGCACTCACCAATGAGCACAGCTCAGCCCAGGGAACTGTCACTTTAAAGAACAGGACACAGTTGCTTACCTTTTATCATTCAAGGGGGAATCAAGACAGAACTGGACAAAGGTTTAAGAGCAAGGAGATGACACCTCCATTCTGTGTCAGGAGAACGAAGCAAAGGGGACAGGGAGCTGGGCATGAGCAGCCCACTAGATGCCAGACACCATTCCAGGATGTGCTGTACAGTGCTGGGTACCACCTCACACCATCCTCCAGAAGGCCTCACACCGACACAAGCAGCATCTGAACCCAGGACAACCAGAGCCTGAGCTCCTTCCACTCACCTGGTGCTGAAGGGACTTAAGGGGGAGCCCTGCCAACCTCAGAGTCCCCTTCTGTCCCTTCAGAGTCTGCTCCCATGTCCTAACAAGCCCCAGAGACACCTGGCAAGGCAGGCAGGTGTCAGCTTCAGATGCCTTTAGAACTGGTACCAGCAGAGGGTTCTCAGGGCACGGTTGCTGATAAGGAGGAAAAGCCTGCAGCGGCAGCCAGACAGCAGCAGGCGCATCCCAAGTCCTGCTGGGATGTGCTCTCTTAAGTTCCGCCTCTGCCTGGCCATCCTCACATGGTTTCCTGGCCTTGAAAAGGATTCACTGGCAGATCAGCAAGGCAATTCAATTATGAAATTCACCACATCACATGACTTACTACATTAGCATTTCAATCGGCCAATTCATTTGTGGCCCACCACAGTTGGCTTGTGCCAACTCTATGGTGTGTGTGTGTGTGTGTGTGTGGCCCCTGCCTAGGGCACACTGACACTGCCAGCTAATAAAGGACTCAGGTCAGGACTCACACAGTGAGCTGGTGAGCAGGAGCCCCTCAGAAGCTGCATGGGAAGACAGGTCCTCAAATGAACCTGGACAACTGCCCACAGTGTCACACTGGTCAGCTCCATCCTAGAGCTGGCTCAGGAAGAGTGTGGACGGATGGCTAGAAAAATGGCTGCAGCCAGCGCATGGAATGAAGGTCTGGGAGGCCCTTGCTAGCTTTCCTTTTCTCTCTCCAAGAAGCCTTCACCCTTCTCTCCAGCTCCCTGGGGCTCTGTGGAACATACAACTTGCACACAGATCTTGCACTGCATGGTGCAGGGAACCCAGTTGCAGCTTGCTGCTCATGGCAAAGGTTTCTTTCAGCCTCTCTACTCATACACATAGGTATGGTTCCCATAGACTCATGTGTTTGAATGTCTGGCTATAGAGAGCGGCATCATTACAGAGTATGGTGGTCTTGTTAGAGGAAATGTGTCACTGTGGAGGTGGGCTTTGAGGTCTCCTAAGCTCAGGCTACACGCAGTGTGGCACACAATCTCCTCCTAACTGCCTGGGAATCAAAAGGAGTCTCAGCTCCTTCTCCAGCAGGAGGCTTGCCTGCATGCTGCCATGCTTCCCACAATAATGATAATGAACTAACCTGGGAAACTGTAAGTCAGCTCCAATGAAATGGTTTCCTTTATATAAGTTATCATGGTCATTCTGCTGTCTCTTCACAGCAATAAAACCCTAAGACACTGGCCACTACAGGCCTGGCACAAAAGTGACTTTGCCGGTGACCAGAGACAGACTGTTTTCATAGACAGTTCTGCACAGAACTCAAGAACCCTGTCTTAGAGGGACCAAATCTGTAGGGTAAGAGCACCCTGGGTCCTCCCTCCTCTGTCCCCAGACACAAGCCTTCAACACCACCCATAAAGTCCTCCCAGCATAGTAGAGGCTCAGGTACCGAGTCCCCCTCCCTCCCTGTCCTACTGGAGGCTAGGGTGAAACCAAATGGCCCAAGCCACTGGCATACCTTGTCCCACCTCAGGACTGGGCTTTCGCCAAAGCAACCCGGACTCAGCAGGACTCCCAGTGTACACAGATCAACTGGAAAAGGCCCAGGCCATCTGTCCCTATAACTTCTTGTGCTTAAGTTTCTAGGAATTTTTGGGATGGCCATGGCAGCACTTGTTTATAACCCTCAGCACTCAAAAGGCTGGTGTTAACCCCCCACCCCTCAGGCAAGAATAAGACCACTACAATTCTGAGACAAATGTGAAGCAAGCTTTAATTACACACTGCTCAGGAGGATGGACTCTGGCCAGGTCCATTCCTGGGTTTCCAGAAAATGGCGATAAGTCACATTTAGGCTTAAAAAGGCAAACCCATAAAAGCCACCGTATTTCCCATCAGGTCCAACTAGGGGCAAACATATATCCTGATGTATCTCCTGCCCACATACCTCCCCCTCTATATGTGATCAAGCACACCCAGTGTGGTGTGTCAAACAAAGTTGTTTAGGGGAACGAAAGATGTGGCTTGTTATCTCCCACAGACAGCAGCTCCCAGGCTTTCAGGAACGTGGCCCACGGTAGAGGCATTTTTGTTTAGTGGGTCTCCTAGGCACTATAATTAAAACTTAAAACATAACTTGGCGTCTCACATTCTCTCCTTGAGTTGTATCCTGAGTCAAATCCCTGACTCTGTGATAGGTACCTGTTTACATTGGGATCTAATAACAATCAGCTTCATGGTACTCAGGAATGAATTAATATCTAGTTAAGGCATTAACGAGCAAGAGCCAACAGTAGTCAGCAAAAATACAAGGGTCAAAGACCCTGAGGTGGCCGATGGAGTTACTAACTAGGAGGAACGTGAGAATGGGGAACAGCCATTCGCTTCATTGCGGGTCCCCTTTTTTGGAATTTTCTTTTAGTACAGCCAGATTAATCCCTGAGTGGTCTGTATACAAACAATAGTTTTCTCTTAAAGTCACACACCTCCTTGTTCTGCATAAAGCAGATCCCATACTCTGGAAATATCAGCTAATACTACCTATTGATCTGGGTCTCTTTACGTTTAACAGGTACCTTTCCTGGTATGCTAACAGGCACTGTGGGTAGCCATTTTGTCCCCTACACCAGGGAATGTCCTTTTGATCTAACATTCCAGCCTGTTGAGGACAAGGGACGACGTACTCTCTTCTGTAACTACTTCCTGCTGAAAAAAGGATGTTGCCAGGGCCCAGGAAGGCTGGAATGATAGTCAAAGGCAGGGAGGGGATTCCGGCAATGGGACATGCATCAGAAGCATCCAGTTAGGTGACCCAGCTGAAGAGACAGGGAGCAATCGCATCAGCTGGACTGGTTCACATCAGCTTTCATCAAGTCCAGAGCTCAGAGACAGTTTGGAGCAGTTTGCAGTCCATAGTTGATTCCTGGGTGGTGTCTGTCAACCAAGTGGAAACCTGCTGACACAGAGACAGACTCGGGACAGAAGTTAAAGTTTAGGGAGGGTCTTAAAGGAAAATCTTACATTTGGAACCTTAGGCTCACAGTCCTGGGAACTGGAGGAGGGAAAGAGTCAAGACCAGGGGAGAGATTCTTCCATCAATAGGCAGGTACAGGGGCTTAGGCAGGACGTATCTGGAGTCCCTGTGACCTGTGAGAGGTGGGCCCAAGTCTTAATGACTCCTTCAATGCCCTGAAGCTTACGTGAATGTTTCCCAATGTTTAATTTTTACATATATGTGTCCCCTGCATGTGTGTCTGTGCACCTTACATATGCCCAAGGAGGCCAGGAGACATCAGTGGGTGGGTTCCTTGGGGCTGGAGTTACAGACACTTAAGAGCTGTCACGTGGGTGCTGCGGATTGGACCAGAACCCAGAACTCTTAACCGCTGAGCCACCTCTCCAGTCCCTTACATAATTTTTTTTTAAGTTTACAAAAAGATAAAAAGTTTTAGATCTATTAGCATTCATCTGTACTAAAATCCACATCTTAGAAAAACCAGCTAACAGCTGTGTGTTAAACAGCTGCAGTAGACTCAATCCCAAGATCTAGCAAAAGCTATGGCTTTGGTTAAGTTAAAGAGCTTAAACATTCTTGTCTCAGTTCAGAGGGATGGACATATAGACTGGACACAGATGCTTTTAGCATGATGAAAAGAACCTTTAAGTCTCTACTCAAAAGACAACTGAAGGGAACTTAAAGTCATGAACTTGTGACTGAACAGTACGCAGTGCTGTACCAGCTTATCACAACTCCAATGACAAATATTAAAGTCCTGAACTTTTAAGACCTTAGTATAGCAATAGCACAGATGGGGAAAGAACTCTGACATTTCCCATTCTTCAGAAACTTTAAATCATTTTCTTGCATTTATACACCTTAAAATGCTTTCAGAGCTTCAGAACTCACACCCTCAGACCCTTCAATACCTTTCTTTGAACACGCAGAACTTGCAGGCTTTGAGCCTTTTTCTTTCCATCCAATATTTTTCAGAGACACAAGCAGGTGTTACTGAGAAAAGTTATTCCAATGCAAGTTTATTTTAAATAAAGGAACAGTAAAAGGCTACATCTGAAACCTGTTTATATTTAAACTCGGAGCCTGTTAGCGAGGCAAACCTGTCTGCCATTTCTTAACAAGAGACCTAGTAACTCCAGAGTTAGCAAGACTTGATTTTTTTCACATAGGAAAGAGAATGAGGTGTAATGTCCCTGCTGAGCTGCTCTGGCCGGTGCTATGGGGTGCGAAAGGAACATCCGCTTTCCTGCCTGGAGCCCTTGCTTGAAGGGGCTTGTTTACAGACTGCCATGTTATTTCCCTGTTCTCACGTCTATGCTAAAAGCCAAAGAATTGTTCTGCCTTAGCTATAAATATCCTGGTCCATTTAGTAAAAGACACCTTGATAAGAATCTACTTGGCGTCTGTGTCTTTCCTTACTAACTGCTTGCTCCCACAGATAATTGTTCGTCTCAGTCCTAGAGCACCCACCAGGAGACAACAATGAGGTCCCTGAAGCCTAGGATAAAGGAGCTGGTTGCCTGCTGCTGCCAAACTGACAAACCTATAGTTAGCCTAGCCGTCAATACCATCAGAGATCTGAGAAGGGTAAATTATACCAGCAAGTATAATCCAAACTGCCTATGTATCAATTAAAACGACAGAGACTTAGCCATTACCTAGCAGCCAACCCACTAGGCTTGCGTGGTGTCCATGGCTTCGTTGGAGGCACAGGTCACAGGGCTGCATCGATCTTCAGCTGCCAGGCCTGGCAAATCTGAGAGGCCTTCTTCCTGTGGAGGAGGAACTTGAGAGACTGACCTCACTTTGTCTTGGCAAAGTGGGACAATCAACTCTCTAGTGTCCTGCTTGTCCACGGTTTCGGGAGGGTCCTGGCAGTGGGCAAGGCATTGGGGCAGTTATGCCCAGTGGTTAGCATTACCACAATACAGGTGGAGTCGTTGGTGCCCCGTCTATCTTCTTTAGAGACCTTAGGGAGAGTGCCAGGAGCTGGGGTCTCTGTCATAGCAAGCTTTTTCCAGTAAGCATTTGAAATGCCATTGCAGCAGATCTCTGATGAGTTTGAGGACTGAGCTAAGCAAACTTTGCTTCTCTCTAGTTGCTAGCTTTAGGCTTAACCTAAAAAACACATATAGGGGGCTAAATAAAGCTTTTTCCTGTAATTAATCACATTGGTACTTGGCCCAAGGAATGGCACTATGGGGAGGTGTGACCTTGTGGGGGTAGGTGTGTCGCTGTGAGACCCTCCTCCTAGCAATGTGGGAGCCAGCCTTCTCCTGTCTGCCTTTGGATCAAGATGTAGAACTTTTGGCAACTCCAGCACCATGCCTGCCTGGATACTGCTATGCTCCCCTCTTGATGATAAAGGACTGAAGCTATGAACCTGCAATTCGGCCCCAATTAAATGTCCTTTGTAAGAGTTGCTTTGGTCATGGTGTCTCTTCACAGCAATGGAAACCCTAACTACGACAAGTACTTATCATGAATGCAAGTGCAGTTCTGAATACATTAGAGAATCTGAGTTTTATGAGGTGACTGATTATTAAATTGCATATCTCAATCATCTTTAACAGTTTACAATAAGTAGCTTTATCTTGTTAGGTTTAGCCTTAGGGGAACAAAAATCTAAAATGAAGCTATTCTATAGTATAAAAATAAAGCTTTTAATCATAAATAAGACTAGCTCTCAGGCAGATTGGTAAGTTTCCTGATCCTTACATAGTATACCATTATAGAATTTCATAGCTTCTTATATGATTCAGTTTATCAGAACAGCTAAAGCTTAAGAGAGTTAGCAAAGAGGTTACACATACATTTTTTTTTCTTGTTTTTTTTGAGATAGTGTTTCCTGGCTGTTCTGCAACTGGCCCTATAGACCAGGCTGGCCTGGAACTCTGAGATCTGCCCACCTCTACTGGGAGCTGGGATTAAAGGCATGCACAGCCGCTGCCCCCCCACCCCCCCAACCGCCACAACCCAGCACACATTCCTTTTTTTAAATTCACTTTACATCCAGATCAATGTCCCCTCTCCCAATACCCAACTCTCACAGCCCTCCCCCAACCCCCTCCCTTTCTCCTCTGAGAGTGGAGCCCCCCTCCCCCCTCTATGCCCCCACCTGGTACATCAAGTCTCTGTAGGGCATGCTGCTTCTGGCATATATACCTAACCCTGAATAGACCCTAGGTAAGGGAAGACATTCTCTAAGCCTTCCTACTACTGAGTTCTTCAACACAGTCCCTGCGGGGCGGTGGTGGCATATGCCTATTATCGCAGCCCTTGGGAGGCAGAGGCAGGCAGATTCCGGAGTTCAAGGCCAGCCTGGTCTACAGAGTGAGTTCCAGGACAGCCAGGGCTACACAGAGAAATCTTGTTTCAGGGAAAAACAAAAAAACAAACAAACAAACAAAAAACCCACAGTCCCCATGTTATGGTGAACTCAGCCAAAACATCATTCTTTTTGCCACACCACAGCTGCAGTTCTGCTGTGGTTCTGCATTGCAATGCACACCCACCCACAGGTTGAGAATCGCTGCTCCCAACTCTTTGGCAGATGGGCTTTGCCTGACTGCTTAGGTCACTGTCTTCTTGTTTCACAAAATAGGAATATCCTAGTTTCTGGCATTCAGTGTTTGGCATTACTTCTTTAGCCTTTAAAAATTCCAGATGTTTATATTTAAACTTTCTACAATACTCTTAATATTTTTCTCTTAAAGAAGTTTAACCCAGCCGGGCGGGGTGGCGCACGCCTTTAATCCCAGCCCTTGGGAGGCAGAGGCAGGCAGATTTCTGAGTTCGAGGCCAGCCTGGTCTACACAGTGATCTTCCAAGACAGCCAGGGCTACACAGAGAAACCCTGTCTCGGAAAAAAAAAAATCTCAACTGTGTGCTCTGGCAACATCAAAATATAAAGTACTATGAAGGAGCTAGAGAAAGGACCCAAGGAGCTGAAGGATTTGCAGCCCCTTAGCACGAACAACAATAGGAACTAACAAGTACCCTCAGAGCTCCCAGAGGCTAAACCACCAACCAAAGAGTACACATGGTGGGACTCATGACTCCAGCAGCATGTATATAGCAGAGGATGGCCAAGTCGGTCATCAATGGGAAGAGAGCCCTTGGCCCTGTGAAGGTTCTATGCACCAGTGTAGGGGAATGCCAGGGCCAGTAAGCAGGAGGGGGTGGGGTGGTGAGCAGGGGGAGGGAGAGGGAACAGGGGTTTGTTTTTGGTTTTGTTTTTTTATTTTATTTTAATTTTTTTCTTTTTTGGGTGGAGCGAACCTGGGAAAGGAGATATTATATGACATGTAAATAAAGAAAACAAATAAAAAAATATAAAGTACTTTAAAAAAAAATTCAATAGGGAAAAAAGTGCACAATCAAGGCAAAACCAAACTCCCACAGTGTAAAATTGTCAATGCTCAATTTCTGGGATTCACCCACAATTCTTTAGGGCTTTCCCAGGAGGCTTAGGTCACGTCTCTGGGCCCACTTTTGGCAACACACACAGCCTGCCTTTTAGGTCCCAGTTGGCTCCAGTTAACTGTGGCTGGTATTTCCAGTGACTATCACATGGTACCAGCATCTCCAAAGCAGCCAGGGTCCCCAGTTACAATGGGGCTCTCTTTAGGACACACACTGGCAAGCCTCAGCTATTCCCAATGAGGTGTTAAAACACAACTGGCTCTTCTTACCCTGGGACCAGAGGATCCCAGGTTCAAGGATTGTCTGACTACTTAGCACAACTCAAAAAGAAGAAGTCTTTGCTTATACTGTGGGAATGGCCTTTGGAGTCCTGGAAGCAGTTGCATCTAAAGGCGACTGTCCTCCCAGGAGGCACGATTCCCCAGGAGGAAAAAGCAGCTTCTAAAACAACTATTAAGGAGACCAAGTTGAGCCTGCCAACTTACACCAGAGCCCTGGAACCCAGGCAACACATGGGACGGTTGAACAAGGGGGGCTTGCTGAGGCCCTAACAGGCTGGTCGCCATATTCCTGGACCATGGGTGTCACTCCAGGACTATCACGCCTCCCTTGACCAACCTCTCCCCAGCAGGGCGGAGCCTGCAGGGCAGACCCTGTCTGTTCCTCCCTAACGCTCAGCAGCCATGGGACCTCTGCTGAGCGGGGCATTGTTGGCATCCTCAAAGAGAAGTAGCTTCCTCTTTCTGGCATCAATAGCAACTTTTTGAAGAGTGTTAGCAGACTCAATGAACCAACCACTCCTGGGAGGAGGGGAGCAGCTCCCAGGTCAAATCCATTTGCTAAACAATTCCTTTGCCTGATAGGGAGCTCAAAGCAGAGCAAGGGCCCCAAGCTAGGCTGAGGAGTACTCCTGGGGAAGCCCGTTAGTCCCACTGACCACAAATTATGGCCAATTCAAAGCAAGCTTTAACCTATGTACAACACAGCCAGTCGGGGGGCCATCTCTCCCTAAGATCTGAGTTCTAGAAAACAGCTCTACCCTTTGTTCCCATATCTCTTTTCTAGGACAGAACTGAAGGGGAGGGGGATTTTGCCAGCAGGAAGAACAAGGTGGTTAAGGAAATCTCCCTGGAACATCTGGTACATTCTCTGTTTACAGGATGGGGTACAGCCAAATTCTGAGAAACAGAAGTTGAAACGGAAGTTTTACAGTAAACAGAGCCTCAAAACGACTCCTGGCCTTGACATGGTTGGACTGGTTTCTGATTCCCGTCTTAGATGCTCCTGTCCTATCCTTGAAAGGAAACTACCATTTCTAGCTAATGGTTACTAGTGCCAGCCGAAGGCAAGCATTTTAGCGTTCTCTTTTTGTCAGAGACAAGATTTGTAAGGCACCAGAAGGTCATAGGAAACATTAGGGGTATCAGGAGACCTATAGCCACTGAAACAAGGGTGGTTAGACAGGGTGACCAGTTAAAAAGGGACCCGCACCAACTGTCTCCTTCCTGTTTGTCTAAATATTTGGTTTTCAGATTGTTTCTTACCATAGCTCAAGTTTCTCTATGCCTGATTGGTCAGTGTAAAAATAATAGGTTTCTCTGACAGCTACCCACAGGCCTCCTTAGTTTCTAGAAGAGTAAGCCAAACCTTTTATTCTGTAATATTATTTCTGCCAGAGAATCCACCTACTATTCCTATCTAGGACTGTGTCTTTTATAATAACCTTAAATCCTATTTAACTTTAGCATTCAGAGTTTTCCGGAGCTGATGTTCCTAGTGCTGCGGGCCCTACAATCCCTGAATTCACTAAGCATGAGACTAATGGGAGAACCACCAGCTTTGGGTGAGGGTGGTCAGGTGGCTTGGCTAGATGCAGGCAGCCTTCATTCCCACCAGAGGAAGGACATGAGTGAGGATGCACAAAGGCGAATGTGTCCTATGGACAATGCAGAGGAGACCAGCAGGCACTTGTGATCCTTGGTATAAGGCCACCAAGCATCAGCAGAGGCAAGGAGGAGGAGCTGCTGACTCTCTCAGTACCTGTGCTAGTCAGGTGCTGAATAAGGAATGATTGCACAATTATACAAATATGAAGACGCTAGGGAGCCTGAAGTTTCTGACGGGAAACAATCCTTATCCTGGGACCTCACCTAGGAACAGCTTGGGCTGGGACTAGAAGCAGGCATCACCAGAAGCTCGGGCAATGCAGGGCATGACAGATTGTAAGTTATTCCTACAGAATAGGTGGGTTTGGGGTCGAGGCAAAGCCATCAGTCCTGGTTAGGACTGATAGGAAAGAGGCATGCCGGTAATTGGGGTCTTTGGAACATGGGTGTGGTGGAAAAACCCAGGGAATGGTGGTGCACACCCTTAATCCCAGCACTTGGGAGTCAGACGCAGGTGGATTACTGAGTTTGAGGCCAGCCAGGTCTACAGAGTGAGTTCCAGGAAAGTCAGGGCTATACAGAGAAACCATGTGGAGGGGTGTGAGGAGGAGGTCTCTACTGGGGCCTATGGGTTTTTCTTCCTGTCTTAACCTTTATCACTGCATGGTAATTGAGGAACTGGGATCCAGCCCCACACATATGGCCAAATTCCCCAGGTTCTTCCTATATTCCAATGTGAATTTTCAGAAGAGTCAAAAATGTTCAGAGTTTAGGTTGGGGAATACAATGTTACAAGATTCCAGCTGACAATTAAAAGTTGGTTTTAGAGGGCTTGGGAGCTCCAGTAAGAATGTCATGTTTTGCCTTAGGGCAGGCTTCGTGACAGTTTTGGAGTCCTCCAAGAGGCACAATGATAGGCATTAGTGCCGGGCAAATTTTGCTTCCCTGGGATGGATAGATGTAAACCAGGAAACCTCCTAAGTTTTTCTCCAATTGTAAATGTCCACAGCCCATTCTAGGACGTAAGGGAAAGAATATGCAGTAATCAGCTTTCAGATTAGGCTGCTCGGAAGTTATAAAGGTGTCCAACCCCTGACCTGTATCAGTGAGTCTAAGCTCCTACTTCCAGGTGGGTTGTCCATGTGAGTTATTATATACAGCTGAAGTTCCGGGGTAAGAACATAACCTAACAGATCAAGACTAACATGATGGCTTCCATAGTCTAAGAAAAGGAGTAAAAGCAGGTCAGCAAAAAAACATTTAACCTGTTGGACAGTGGTGGTGCCTGCCTTTAATTCCAGCACTTGGGAGGCAGAGACAGGTGAGTTTCTGAGTTCGAGGCCAGCCTGGTCTACAGAGTGAGTTCCAGGACAGCCAGGGCTACACAGAGAAGCCCTGTCTTGAAAAAACAACCCAAACAAAACAAAAAAAAATCCAAACAAACAAAAACCACATTAAACCTTAGAGATCTTAACTTGGAGGAGATATTCAACCAATTTCTGGTTTTAGTGGCCCTCTTCCACAGATCCTCTGGCGTTGTCTTGAGATGTGACCAGCAGCAGCTTAACAGCACTGGGCATCCAGAGAATCCTGATAGAGGGGCATCATCTTGGTTCCATGTAGGGAGGGTCACCAGGTTGGAACAGCTGGTCAGGCAAGCAGTGCCCAGTTAATTGGGCAGCCTAGACTTGAGGAAAGATCTTATCCAGAGTTAACTGGAATCCCTTCAGGGATTCAGAAATTAGGAAATCGTTCTTAACTCTTACCAGAGGGAATCACTGGGAGTGGCTATCCATAAATTACTTCACATGGAGTGAATTTTTCACAGTAGGGGGTGCAACAAGCCCTTGCTGAGGGCAAAAGGCAAGAGGTCAGCGCAGTTCCCATCAGTCTCAAGAACATATTTAGTGAGTTTCCTATAAGGTCCAATCCATTCTTTCTACCTTCCCTGGGCTCTGAGGATGACACATGCTATGTAGCCTCCAATTTATACTGAGAGCTTCTGAAGTCATCTGAGACAGTTTGGTCATGAAGGCCAGGCCACTGTCAGACTCCAAAATTAAGGAGAGGCCAAATCTAGGGATGATTTCCATCATTAATTTCTTAGCTACTATCTGGGCTGTTTCCACTGAGGTTGGAAAGGCCTCTTACCCAGTGCAAGACAGTGTTGATAAAGACTATAAAGTATTTATTATATCCATGTTACCCTTGCTTGATTTCAGTAAAGTCCAGTTCCCAAAATTGGACCTTAGTCAATATCTTGACTTCAGTGCCTTTGGGGCAATATTTGCCTGAGTGAAGGTCAAGCACTTCCAGTCAAACACTCATATCTCACTTAAGTCTAGGTAAAGGGCAAAATCAAAAATAATAGGGGAATTGTTAAAACCTTTAGGTAATCTGGTCCAGATCAGCTTATTCAAATGCAAAGAGGCCTTTAGTTTTGACAAAGGAATGGAAAAAAAATGCATCCTTTAGATCCAGTACAGTATAAACCCTAAGCTCAGGCAGCAGCAAGCAGAGCAGACGATGAAGGGTTGGGAATAGCTGAGCAAGTAGTTTCCACTCACCTAGTCATTCGCCTTAAATCCTGGACTGGTGGACAATATTGGTCCCAGGTTTTGAAGAGTTCCAGGCTGACTAGCATGGAATGAGTATGGCTGCCTTGTGAAGGCATCTAATGTGGACCTTGATTCCCACTCTGGCCTCCGTCACTAATGATGGAGTACTGTCCCACTCAAGTGGGCATGGCCTCAGAAGTAGCTGAGCTATAACTGGCAACACATGCTGGACCCTACCAGGAAGACTGTCTTTTAGCCCAAACACTTAGAAACATCCCTGACAAGTTGTTCTCTTCATTTCTCTTTAGGGGCCTGGATTAGACCCTGGTGATGGAGGAGGCACTTCCCGCGTAAGAGACAGGTGATGAACAGGATTTTGGCAGCACCCCCTTAGTTGTAGTTTAGTCACATCTCCTGAGAACGAGATAGTTGCCTGGAGCTTGTTTGAGTCTCTCCTGAGCACAGTAAACAGGCACATTCAGGGATAACAAAAGAATGAGTCACTGTCCTCTTTCCTCGATTAAGTCCATTCTGTAGTCTGTTTATATTTTTCACTTCCCCTGTTGCCCCTGCATTTCCATGGTTTGATTGGTGAGGGGCCCCGGGGCCCCAAGGGATTTTGTAATATCAAATGTGAAGGATCCTAGTTGGAATTTACAGATTGGCCCCAATTGAAAAGGCTACCATAGGCTCCTGGGGGCCTAATTTTAAAGAGCTATGGCCCTACTATGCTCTTAAAGCTAAAACTGGCCTCGATAGGAGCAGACCTGTCTTAGTTTGGGGCATTCATTTTTCCAATGCCCCAATCTCTTGCAGTAAGCACATTGGTCTCTTCGAAGTCTTTGTGGTCTCTGGCCACGACTGAAGGAATGCTGTGAATTGTTCAGAAACTTAATTATTGTTTTTATTATCACCTCTTCTTCGCTCTCTCTACTGTCAAACACTCTCTGGGCTATTTTCAATAATTCTAACCTTGTCATGTCTTCGAATCCATACACTCTTTGGATTGCATTACGTATGTCTGACGCCGAATGGTCTACAAAGGTTCGGTTAATCTCCTCAAAGTTTATCGGGTCGTCTGGATCTATGGGTGTGTATTTGCGGTATGCCTCCTGGAGTCGTTCGAGAAACTCGAAAGGCGATTCCTTTGGACGTTGTATAGTACACATCAGCCTGAGGAAGTTAGTGGGCTTCTGGGCTGCCTGTTTCATTCCCTCTAACAAAGCTTTGTGGTAATTTCTGAGTGTCCTCCTACCTCGCTCTGTCCCAGAGTTCCAGTCAGGTCTCCAAGTAGGTAGGACACAGTCAACTACATCTGCCCTCCATCTGCCAGTCTGTGTGCCCATTCTGAGAAATGCTTTCGCTGCCTCTGTCAGAATCCGGTCCCTCTCTTCCGATGTGAAGAAGATGGCTAAGATAGCCTGACAATCATCCCAAGAAGGGAAGTAGATGGAGAAGATAGACTCCATTAAAGAGATCAGGGAACTTGGGTTTGTGCTGAAAGAAGGGTACTGCATCTTCCAATTAAAGAGAGCAGTGGTAGTTAAAGGTTCATAGGCTATACAGTTCCCGTCTGTGCTGAAAGGAGGGTTCTGGGTGTTACAGTTAGAAAGATCAGTAGCGGGAGACCTGGTAAGAGAGGAGGACCCGGACTGCCGTTGCAGCTGAAGACGCTTAGAAGCATAAGGAAGTAACTCCAGGTTGGATGTGGGAAGGGGAGAGGACAGGGAGTGATCCAGCTGGTGGGGTAGGCGTCGAGGTTGAGGTGAGGGCTCAGGTGGGGGATTAGATTGAGGGGAGCGTTTAGATTGAGCGGAGCGTTTAGATTGAGGTGAGGATTTGGATTGAGGTGAGGGTTTGGATGAAGATGAGGGCTGAGGTGGGGGATTGGATTGAGGGGAGCGTTTAGATTGAGGTGAGGGTTTGGATGAAGATGAGGACTGAGGTGGGGGATTGGATTGAGGGGAGCGTTTAGATTGAGCGGAGCGTTTAGATTGAGGTGAGCGTTTAGATTGAGCAGAGTGTTTAGACTGAGGTGGGGGTTTGGACAGGGGTGAGCACTGACTGGGGGGAGGCAGTGGGGAGTCCCATCCGTAGGATTTACTAGTCTTATTTCCCATTTTGTCTTCCAGTCACCCTAAATCCGACCTCAGAAGACTCAGGACAAAGAAACAGAAAACAAAACACGAAAGAGGAACCAAGAACCAAGAAGGTAGTGTGACCTCTCCCTAGTGCCTTGGACAGGAGTTCATGTATGTCCTAAGACACTGTACCCAAATGGGATCCTAACAGAACCAGGACCAGATGTTGCATAAGGAAAACAATGACTTACCAATGGAGGCTCCTCATACGGACACTGGCTGGGTTTCTTTTGGTGCAGCTGTGGACCTCTCCAAAGTGAAATCAAGCCTGCAGGGGCCTTGGAACGTCTCAAGGTGCACACCCTGGGAAGTGGTGCTCCCGTACCTGAGGTTTGAAGGGAAGGGTCCAGGTTCTGAATTTGGGTAGGGGTTTGTTAAAGCCTGCGCCCTAGCTAGCTCTAACTTAGCTGTAACTCTTCTGTCTCATGCTTGCCAGTCACGTCATACTGCTGACAACAGTTTGGCTCAGAGAGAGATCAAGTTGACCACACATCCTGTTATGTTCTGAGGCTCTTAGAAATCCCCCAGCCACAGTCTTCACTCAGGACCAAACAAAACAGAAATCAGACCGGGCAGTGGTGGTGCACGCCTTTAATCCCAACACTTGGGAGGCAGAAGCAGATGGATTTCTGGGTTCGAGGCCAGCCTGTTCTACAGAGTGAGTTCCAGGACAGCCAGGGCTACACAAAGAAACCATGTTGGGGGGGTGGGGGGGGGACAGAAATCAGCTTGAATTGTTATGTCTAAACTAGTTGTTTGCATTCTGTATAAACTCCACCCCCACAGGTACCTGGCAGCAGCCAGGTATGCTCCTCCCCATGGTTACCTGGCAACCGCCAGGTAGGCCTGGCCCTATAAAAGGGGCTGCTTGCCCCTCCTCTCTAACTCCTGCTGCTCTTCTTTGTCTCTTACCCCCTTGTTCGCCCTCTCTCCCCATTCCCTTCCCCCTTCTCTCCACGTGGTCATGGCCATCCCCTACTTTTCTACTCTCTCCTCTCTGCCTTTCTCTGCCTCTGCTACTCTCTTAACTCCCCTCCCTATGCCCTAAATAAACTCTATTCTATAACAACGCATGTCTGGTCCCTCAGGGGGAAGGGAAGCCTCCTCATGGTCCCAGTGAGACACCCCCCCAACACACTTCACCAGAACATATTCTTAAAGCTCTCTCTCTTTTTATGATCACAACACTAGTAACAACTTGGAAAATGCAGACCACCCTGCAGCCCTCCCTGGACATGCTTATGAGTTCATTGTGGGTTTTTACCTATATAGACTGATTCTAGAAAACATTCAGGGTTGTAGCCTTCAGCTCCTGAGAGTCTGAGCTACATCTCTGATCAATCAGTCTTGGGGCATGCGTTCAATAATATCCCTAACTGATTGAAATCTATGTTTATATGGTTTATGGACCCTAACAGTTTCTTATATCACTGGAGCCTCCAATTTTTTTTTTTGTTGTTGTTGTTGTTTTTGTTTGGTTTTTCGAGACAGGGTTTCTCTGTGTAGCCCTGGCTGTCCTGGAACTCACTCTGTAGACCAGGCTGGCCTCGAACTCAGAAATCTGACTGCCTCTGCCTCCCAAGTGCTGGGACTAAAGGCGTGCGCCATCACGCCCGGCTATGAGCCTCCAAATATTAATCACAACGAATGAGGATAAAGGACACCTTATTCTGTGCATGGCTGTCTCCCCTAAAATCAGGTTTGAGAGAACAGCCCCAAACCAATTTCCCATAAATCTCCTGTAGGACAAAACCAAAGGGAGAGGTATTTTGCAAGCATGCGGGTTTACAGAAAGCACAAGGCTGTTATAGAACTCTTCCTGAGGTTATGGGGTTGGGCACAGCTTAAGTCCAAGAAACAGAATCGTAATAAAACTTTTACCTAGCCGGGCAGTGGTGGGACACGCCTTTAATCCCAGCACTTGGGACGCAGAGGCAAGTGGATTTCTAAGTTCGAGGCCAGCCTGGTCTACAGAGTGAGTTCCAGGACAGGCAAGGCTACACAGAGAAACCCTGTCTCGAAAAAACCAAAAACCAAACAAACAAAAAACCCCAAACCAAAAACTTTTACCTAACTTAGGCAGAGTCTCAAAGTGGCTCCTGGTCTTAAACGAAGTCCGGCTGCTTCCTCGAACCAAACTCCCCGACCCAGGGAACCAAACCCACGGTCCCACACGCCTCCCGGCGCTCCTACTGCAGGGAGGCAGTCTCGATAACTGGCAAGCCGAGCCCGGTTGGCCAGGACTCAACCCGATACTCACCATGCAGCCCAAGCGCTGCAAGTGCCCGCCGCCACCGCCGCCAACGCCACCACGACAGACGAACCCACCAGCTCTGGCTGCGCTCTTCCTTCCCAGCCACAGTGGTGCCACCAAAAAGCCAGTTTCTCCCGAATTCCCGCCCTACTTTGCGGGTCCGAAGCACAAAAGCCAATCAGAGGCCGAAGGTTTGTGACAGATGGCCCGACGAACCAGTAATACAGCCGCATGTAGAGCAAGGGGTGGTCACACCGACGCTGGTCCAGCGAGGGGCCGAGCCACCTGATTCTTAAAGGATAAGCCATTGCCTTTCCGCCCTGGTGGCCTGAGTTGGCTAAAAACACACAGCAATGCCGGCTTGTGGTGGCCTATGCCTTTAATCCCAACACTCCAGAGGCAGAGGAAGAAGGATGTGAGCTCCTGGCCAGCCTAGACAACAATGAGTTCCACGACAGCTAGAGCTGTTGGAGAGACACCCTGTCTCCAGGAAAGGAAAACAAACAAAAAAAGAAAAATATAGAAGCAGTCAACACGTACCCTTAGCTCTCTCATAAATACAATGGAGGTGAACTTTCAACTTTAACAAAAGGTCCAGTTTCTCTAAACCCAAAAATTAACAAATATAACTAGTCCTGTAATAACTATAGAATCATAACTACTGACATAACATTCCAAAAATGAACTATTTAGGTCCTGAGAGTTTCACTGGAGAATTCTGTTAGACA
>NW_022196904.1:65901459-65902500 GCF_008632895.1 Mastomys coucha
GACTCATCACATTGTTCTCTGGAGCTAGTGTTTGTAAGTACAGTCTAAAGTCCTGTGTGGCTGCAGGACACACCGAAAATATCAAATTCAGTCTTTTCTTTTCTTTTGTTTTAAATATTTTGTTTATTTATCATATGAAAGTACACTGTAGCTGTCTTCAGACACACCAGAGAGCATCAGATCTCATTACGGATGGTTGTGAGCCACCATGTGGTTACTGGGATTTGAACTCAGAACCTTAGGAAGAACAGTCAGTGCTCTTAACCACTGAGCCATCTCTCCAGCCTTCAAATTCAATCTTGCACTGGGCATGAGTGCTCAGATTTTCTAGCAGTTTCTAACAGCCACAGAATGAGAAAGCTGGAAGATACTAGGTTAAAAATGGTCCCTACTGAATTTTTTGCAATGGCCCTTTGACAACTATTCATGGAGATTATTGTCAGCCTAGGGACTAATAATAATCAGGTCATGGAACAGAGAAGAAGCAGTGGCTTTTATTGCCATTGGTGCAAGAAACTGGGACTGAAATGTGGCAGGCTCACCTTTCAGGACAGGGACAGTCCAGAGGAGGACAGTTCTCAGGTCTGTTCCAGACTCCTTAGTGAGTCTCTGGTACCCACCGTAGGGACAGAAGAATGATATCCCTGAGCGTCAGCATAAAGCCCATTTCTGTGATCTGGAGCGGGTGGCAGAGAACATCTCCAGAGTGATGTGACTGAGGCAGATTTCCAGTAGGACTGGGTTGGTGGAGGAAAGAGAGTGGGGCTTAGGATGTGCATGGCTCCAGAGAACCCTGACTCATTCTCTGAGGTTGAAAGCAGAGAGGATAAAAGAACAACTGAGGAGATTCTCAAAATTCCTTTAAGAGAATCCAGGAGCATTCATGCAGCTTTTGTTCTTTCAAACTAGCTTAGTTCCCACCACCTCAAGTAATCCACACCCTGTGGATCCCAGCCAATTCCTAACCTGGAGGTCCACTTTGGGAACCCACAGGGTGATAGAAAGCTCCAGAAAGCCTGTGGCTCTTTTATTTGAGAACCT
>NW_022196904.1:65902511-65908249 GCF_008632895.1 Mastomys coucha
TCTAAACAATCAACACCTAAAATCCCAGGTGAGAAATATTGCATGCATGAATGTGGTTGGATGCCCCTCACCTCACCTGATCTGAAGGGTTTTGTCTTTAAAAGGCATTCTGTTCTTCTCCTGACCAACACAGTTTTCATCCTGAACTTAGCCATCTCCCTGATATATCAGCATTTGAATAAAGAAACTTTTGCTGGCTCGAACTTGGATTTTATAGTGAAGTATTCCCAATTTTTTGTACCCTAACAGATACACAGTGTCTTCCAAGAACCAGGACAGAGTTTATTAGTCAGGATCTCTAGCAAAATATATACAATATGTCTGTGTGTCTGTCTGTCTGTCTATCTCTGTCTCCATATATGTGTGTGTGTGTGTGTGTGTGTGTGTGTGTGTGTGTGTGTAGTGGATTTGTTTTGATTTTGGATTTGTGGAAACAAGGTCTCTCTATGTAATCTTATTTGTCCTGGAACTTTATGTAGACTGGCCTTGAACTCAGACAGATCCCTCTGCCTCTGAATCCTAATATTACAGGTGTGTGCCACAATGCTAGGTCAAGTTCACCTATAATTTTAAAAGGTTTATTAGATTGATTAATCACCACAGCAGGTTGGATACTCCTACAGTAGTCATCCGGTGCTGAACAGCCAAAGAACACAGTAAGTTGCTCTGGCCACAAATCCAGTAACTTCAGGACAAAAGGGATCTTTTCAGTGACTCAGCCTCCTTCAAAGGCTGAGGGCCAGGAGGCTCCCTCCAGAGCCCTTGATGGGAGTCTGCAGGAAAGGTCAGGGAGCTGGTGACTGAGGTCCTCAAGCCAAGGCAGCACCCACAGGGTCATTTGCTCAGGAGAAGTGGACTCCACGTGTGCTGGCTGCCTCCTTCCTCCTTCCACCTAAGCTTCATCAACACTTGGGGCCTACTGGACAGAGCCAGCCCCAGTCAGGGTGGGGCTTCAGCCAACTCAGTTGCTGACTCAAGCAAGCACCTAGCACTCCTTCCCTGGGGCATCTCTCAAGCCAGTCCCCACCTGACAACCAAGAATAATCAGTACAGGAAGTAACACCACCACATCCTTTTTGTACCCAGGACTGCCTTCTCCCCCAAACCAGCTAAAACCAGTAAGACAAAGGGCAGAGAGAAAGTATCTATGATATGGCCATGAGCGTAAGCACAGAGGCCCTCTGTAAAATCCTAGCAAACAGAGTTCAGCGATAGCTATCCATGGCAAGGTTGGGTCAATTCAAGGTAGACAAGGCTTGTTTATAGTCCAAAACCCATCAACATACTCTGCCACATGAGGAACTTTCAAAAGCTCTTGATAGGATCCAGCACTCTTGGTGATCAAGAGTGATCACCAGCTTAACTGAATGCTGTGGGATAGAGAGTGTCCATGACAAGCTCATGGCAGGTTTCTTCTCAGATTTGGAAGAAAGGACGAGTGGGAGAGATCAGTCTCCCTGCTCTGAGCACTCAGCACTTAGCATGGGAAGTGTCTAGCTATTGGCTTTAAGGAGCCGAGGCTCAGTGAGATCCACCAAGGGATCAAGAACTCAGCCACAGAGACCTACTCACCACATGTTAGACAAAGATAGGGAATCAATTCAACAGAAGGAGTGCAGAAATATCAAATATCATTCGCTTCTAACAAACACTATGAACTCCTGTTTAGAACAAGGGATTCAGGTATTTTTGTCTCCCAGGCCTTGTAAGATTGCAATGCAAATGTTTTAATCCCCCACTCACCCAATATAAAACCTTGATTTACATAAGGTCTCCTACTGCATCCCAAGAGTCCCATGGCCTGTGACCTTGAAAGGATGAAGCTTGGTGTGAGTATCTACACCTTTTTGGACAATTAAACAACATTACAACATGATCCCAATCAGTGCTGAAGTGGGTTTATTTTTCTCCAGTCAGCTTTTATGTCATCCTAAGTCCACGCAAAGAATAAGGTCAGTTCTTAGATCAAAGACAACGCAGTCAAACAAGGCAATAAAGTCTCGTGGTCTCCTTGTCTAGGAGTTTATCAGGATGACCAAGATTCCAGGAATACAATACACTCCTTGGCTGTATTCATCTTGAGCCTTGTATTCACCCAACGTAGTCTTATCTGAGCCTCCTCCCTTTTCTTCCTAGCCAATATCCTTGAAGCGGCATCAAGGACTCTCCACAGTGTGAGTATCCACATCTTAAGTCAGCCACCTAACTGCTGAGGCTTGACCATCATTGAGTAAGCCAAGGATGCAGATGTGTTCTGTTTCTCTTCACGCCCCTTTCCTTCTGTGTGACTCAGAAACATATTATTAAGAAGCCAGCCTCAGAGGCTAGAGAGATGGCTTAGTAGTTAAGAGCACAGACTGTTCTTTCAGAGATCCTGAGTTCAATTCCCAGCAACCACATGGTGACCCACAATCATCTATAATGGGGTCTGATGCCCTCTTCTGGTGTGTCTGAAGACAGTGACAGCATCCATACATAAACAATCTTTAAAAAGGAGAAGGAGGGCTGGCGAGATGGCTCAGCGGGTAAGAGCACTGACTGCTCTTCCGAAGGTCCTGAGTTCAGATCCCAGCAACCACATGGTGGCTCACAACCACCCGTAATGAGATCGGATATCTTCTAGTGTGTCTGAAGACAGCTGCAGTAAATTACCTCGGAGCAAGCAGGATTGGAGCCAGTGGGGCCCAAGTGAGCTGGCCGGAGCGAGTGGGGCCGGCAGAGGTCCTGAGATCAACAGCAGGCACACACGATAGCTCAAGACCATCTGTACAGCTACAGTGTACTCATACACATAAAATAAATAAAAATAAAAAAGGAGAAGGAAAGGAGACACAGGAGAAGGGTTTCCATGCTTAAAACTTGCTCACCCAGAATAGTCTCAAGTCAGTATCAGCTCTCAAGGCTGTGCTGTGTCCCTGACCTCTCATTTTGCTGGTGAAATTATAAGTAGCGGTGGTTAAGAAAACTTAGTGTGGCCTTTCTAAATTGGGCCTGTCAGAATGACTCCCGAGAAGAAGGGTGGCAAGAAGGGTCATTCTGCCATCAATAAGGTAGTGACCCAAGAATACACCATCAACATTCACAAGGCATCCATGGAGTGGGCTTCAAGAAGCATGCTCCTCAGGCACTCAAAGAAATTCTGAAGTTTGCCATGAAGGAAATGGGGACTCCAGATGAGCGCATTGACACCAGGCTCAATAACGCCTTCTGGGCAAAGGGAATAAGGAATGTTCCATATGGCATCCTAGTACATTTGTCCAGAAAACATAATGAGGATGAGGATTCACCAAACAAGCTCTACACACTGGTAACTTACATGCCTGTTACCACATTTAAAAATCTACAGACAGTCAATGTGGATGAGAAGTAATCTGCTGAATGTCAAAGAAAGTTGCAGAACTGAAAAAAAAAAGAAAGAAAGAAAGAAAGAAAGAAAGAAAGAAAGAAAGAAAGAAAGAGAGGAGGAAAAAAAAGAAAACTTAGTGTGTCCTGGGTGCTGAATTTTCACCAGACTCCACAATAACCCTTTCTCTTCTTTCCTTCATTTCTTATTTATCAGTTCATTTTAGACTAAATAATACAGTGAGGTCTGACCCCAGCCAATTGGAATAAGACCCAGTCACCACCTGAGTCAGACAGACCAAATGTAGGTACTGTCTTTCTGTTCTTCGGAGTGCACCCTTTGGATCAAAAGAATTGCTTGTCTTGTCCAGACATTCATTTAGAATGGGGTTCTCTTACTTTGCAACCCTGAAATTATTTCTTATAGAAATAGATTATTATTTAAAAACAAAACAAAAAAAGCTGTTGAAGCAGCTAAACAGCGACACACAACAAAACAGTAAACTTTAACCTAAGCTTCACATCTTACACAAAACTTATCCACAGAGCATCATAAACTTAAATACAAAACTATAAAGGTCTAGGAAAACAAGGCAAGGGGCTGGAGAGCTGTCTCCTTTGCTATAGCGCCTGCTGCAGAGCCATGGGGACCTGAGTTCAGATCCTCAGCATCCCTGGAAAAGCTGTGAACCTGTGTTTCTGCAACTAAAATTGACTCCAAGGGTTATTTTTCAGCTCCTTGAAGGGAACAGGACTGAATTTAATCTTAAGGTTTGGATCTGGCTAAGTTATTAACACAGTTCCTATTCACTAGCTGTGATTCTCCTTCACTAGGAGAGCTGCTTTTGAATTATCGCCTTTGAATTATAGTGAGTCATCGCAGGCGATAAGACAGCACTTCTTTGTCAATATTCTCTGCTTCAAATTTGTCACTAATTCCAGCTGGGCAAGGTCAGGTCAAGAATTAGCAAGAGACAAGTCTCTATTAGCCCAGAAGATTAGCATAGTGGGCGTTTTACTAAGGATGGGTGGGACCTTGAGCCAAGTGTGTGTGTTTGAGACAATGTGTAGCAGTCAGCATTCGAGATTCGAGCCTCTGTCCTGGCTGGCGCACCCGCAGCACCCCCCTCCCCCGGAATCCGACCGGCCCCATGTGGCCTGAGTGTGCTCCGAGCCCAGGGGTGCTGCACCAGTCCAGAGGAGATGGCTGCTGTTTTAGACCCAGTGTGTTTCAGGTGACCTCAGATGTACCTCAACTACTGAGCTGCCAGGTTTTTCATCTCTCTTTTACAATGACTGTAAAAACCTCATGCCATTTTTAAGAAATACATTCAGACTCAGCACTCCCTTGTGTCAACTCTATTTATCACTTGCCAAATCCCTAGCCCACCTGGCTAGAACTATCATCCCAAGGAACAAGGGCTCCTGCAGAAATTGGGCCAAACTGAGAAACCCCATAAAGATACCAGACAGCAAGGAAGTCCACTTATCCTTAAGACAAAGGGGGGTTTTAGAAGAGTTTACGGAGCAAACATCCATCCTCAAGGAATACAAGTTTCCAAGAGACATTCCTTGGGAGAGAGGATTTTCCCCACCCCTCCTGAGAGTCACAGGTATCTTATCCTAACGGGGAGGAAAGATCAATAGAAACTAAAGAACAATGAACAAGATAAAGTGTAACTACCCATGTTGTAAATTGTAACTTTGTAAGTTGTAAAACTCTGTTCTGAAATGGTATAAAAGCTTAGAGCCTTGTTTCCTCTTGGTCTCTCTCTGGGTCACCATTACAGAGATGACCTGGTATACCAGCTTCAATTAATAACTTAACCTCATGCTTTTGCAGCAGTCTCTTTTTGGTTCTTTGAGAATGGTGTTACCCACGCCAGTTATTACACTCCCCACAAGAAACCCCCGCCCATGGCAACCAAACCTATGAGGTGTAACTCCCCACCTACCTAATGTATATTCTTGATTTTACATTGTATTTTTCTAACATTCAATTATTTCACTCCTGTAAATGTATGCCAGCAGGTGTTTCCTGTTAACCTTATGGTTTTGCACCATACAAGGGACTGCTCTCTCAAATTCCAAATTCCAGTGAGCCAGACAGCTGTCAAGTCCAGGGTGGAGCCTTAATAAAGCTTGTTTCAATTCTCAACACTGGACGTGGCCATTCTCCTCCAATGTTTGGGATTAACAAGGAAATGTGGAGGAAGGGAGCAAAGAGTGACAAGAAGTAGGGATGTCTTTGTGGGACCAGCCCGGTAAACTGGTCTCCAATTCAGGCTCCACTAACTGAAGTTCCACCATCTCCCAGGGGTCTGTTCCGACTGAATCCATGGGTGGATTAGCCCACAGTCTCTCCACTAACAAGGCTGCATGACTGTGTGAGCTTT
>NW_022196904.1:65908311-65908481 GCF_008632895.1 Mastomys coucha
GCTTTCTGGGTACTTTCCTCCACCGCACACACCTCACTTTCCTCCTGAGTTCTTGGAAAACCAATGTTCGTTTCTTTCTTTGTTTTCCCCTCAGCAAAGCTGGGACTCATCACATTGTTCTCTGGAGCTAGTGTTTGTAAGTACAGTCTAAAGTCCTGTGTGGCTGCAGG
>NW_022196904.1:65909819-65912030 GCF_008632895.1 Mastomys coucha
CCACTTTGGGAACCCACAGGGTGATAGAAAGCTCCAGAAAGCCTGTGGCTCTTTTATTTGAGAACCTGTACTCACCTACAAAGTCCATCAGGGTATGCCTGTGACATAAAATGTCCCTTAATTCTCAGGAAAGCAAAGAGTGGGCTGGGCAGCCTCAGACTAGTTTCCTTGTGTCCCCTTTTGTAGAAATGTAATAATATTGGCTTTTGAGTTGTTTTGTACAAAAACAGTTTGGAGCAGGGGTTCTCAGTGAATGAGACTTTCACAGGTATTGCCTAAGACCATCAGAAAACACAGCTGCTGATGTTATGATTCATAACGGTAGCAAAATTACAGTTATGGGGTAGCCAGGAAAATTACTTTGTGCTTGGGGTAACCACAGCATGAGGAGCTGTATTAAAGGTTGCAGCATTAGGAAGGTTGGGAAACACTGTTTTAGAGCCTGAACGTTCTTCTGGCTTCTACCATTTACTAACTAGACCATCCGAGGTGGGCAAGCTCCCAGCGGTGCTGAGAAGACCTGATGCTCAGGGGCCTATTGCAGGTCTTCCTAACTCTTTCCACCAGTGGATCCTTTGGATCTGAGAAATGTTTACATGACCACCCTGACAAATCAACTTAGGGGAAAAGGGTTTTCTTACACTCAGTTGTAGATTACAGTACATCATAGTGGAGTAGGAGCTTGGGAGAGCCGGCCACCCTTCTGCAGTCAAGAACAGAGTGTAGTGAGTCCAGGTTTGCATGTTCACTATTCCCTCTTTATAAAACCTGATACCCAAACTCAGGGAGGAATGGTGCCTCCCACCTTTAGGGCCCCTACATCTATTAAGGTTATCTATCCCGATCCACGGGATCTTGGTTATTTCCTGGATTTCGAGGGGAACCAGCCTGAAATAAAATGAGCGGGAACAAAAAGGAGAGGGAGGCTAAGCAAATCTTTTGTCAAAGCCCTGTTTAATTATGGCCAGTGGCCAGTATATATAAGCGTACAGAAAGGGGAAATAGGGAGGGGGATTCGACTAGAACAAAGAAAGAGAGGGGAACATATGGATGGGTGTTTGATAAGGGGCTGGAGACATATTGCAGGTTTATCTTTGGATGCTGTCTCTGAGAGATGACTCCAGGCGCCTCCAGTAGAGCAAAGGTTAGCACTTTCTCAGAGAAGAGAGTGCTTGATTTAATACCTTCCTGGGGAGGGAAAATGCCTGCTTGACACTCTCCCAGGGAGAAAGGTGCTTGGTCCCAAGCCTCCTGGCTCTGGGTGTCTCCTCCAGAGCTGAGGTCAGCAGTGGGTCAAGCTGCTGGAGAGAACTCCAGCAGTCATCAGTACCCCCTCCTCACACAGACCTGTTCACAGGATAGTCTCATCTAGGCAATCCCTTGTTGAGACCCTCTTCTCAGATGACTCTAAATTATATCATCTTGGTATTTAAACTAAAGCTCATGCTAGGTACAAAGATCTATAAAACAGGTGGGTAAAGCAAACATTTAACAGTAATTTCTTTTAAACACTTCTTTGATATACATGTAATTTTGTTCTTTATTAAAGCTGAATATAAACCGGGCAGTGGTGGTGCATTCCAGCCCTTGGGAGGCAGAGGCAGGTGGATTTCTGAGTTCCAGGCCAGCTTGATCTACAGAGTGAGTTCCAGGACAGCCAGGGCTATACAGAGAAGCCCTGTCTCAAAAGAAAGAAAGAAAGAAAGAAAGAAAGAAAGAAAGAAAGAAAGAAAGAAAGAAAAAAAGAAAGAAAGAAAGGAAGAAAGAGAGGAAGAATGAAAGGAAGGAAGGGAGAAAGAAAGAAAGGAAGGAAGGAAGAAAGGAAGAATGAAAGGAAGGAAGGGAGAAAGAAAGAAAGGAAGAAAGGAAGAAAGAAAGAAAGAAAGAAAGAAAGAAAGAAAGAAAGAAAGAAAGAAAGATAGAAGGAAAGAAGGCTGAATACAAATGTTTGTACCTGTGAGATGGATGTGTTGCTTGTCTGACACAACCCAATCTAACCTTAGACTTCTCTGACAGCTACACACTGTATAGTCAGGGTGCTCCAGAGGAACGCACTGGTAGGATGGGTATACGGATTAAAAGCATTTATGTCGGGATGGAGAGATGGCTCTGCAGTTAAGAGCTCTTCCAGAGCCTGGGTTTTATTCCCAGCACTCACATGGTAACTCACCACTATCCCTAACTCTAGTCCCAGACACTCTGTCACTCTCT